>NC_133229.1:8013398-8313398 GCF_040436345.1 Pagrus major | reverse complement strand
TTGCCTGGTGACGGTGCATGCAGCGGTAAGGGACAGTGGAGAGGGTCAGTCTGAAAAGAGCAGTCTTGTTCACCTGTCATAGAAGAGACGCACCCATCAACACTTCTCTTTCAAAATGGCCGAAGAGGTGGGAGGTTGGTGTGTGTTGTTTTTTTCTCTGTGTCTGTAACGGTAAATTTCATTGGCTGTAAATGGTCGCATGGATGAAAATTGGTGCAGAACTCCAGATGTATTGTCTTATTTAGCTTTGACATCGCTTTTACTGGCTTTATCATTTTAGTTTTGTCTGCTGATTCATCGATAACTTCCTTTTTTCTCAGCCGAGCCTGTGTGTAGGACCACTGGAAGTTTCAGATGTCTTTCTATCAGCCAAGAACACGATGTAAGTCTCCAAACATTTTAATCATATTTGCCCAAAAGCTCATTCTTTCTGGTGTGCAGCGTCATGTTTTCTCACCTCTTGCCAGCTCTATCTCTTCTTTTTCTTAGTGTCTGGTGAAACACACACTGTAACATGAGTCTACTGTGTGTCAATCTGCGAGTGCTTTCTCTGCTGGGGGGGGGGGGGTCACCGTCTGCATGTGTGTGTGTCTGTCAGGCTTTCTGTACACCTGATTCATATATCAACAACACAATGGCACTTTTTCTGTATAATATAAGTTGCTACTGTAAATACACACAAATAAAACCACCAGAAACTGCACCAACGCTTCACCAGCATCCCCTGATTCTTCATTTTCCTCCTCTTGTAGAGTTGCATCATGCAAGTGGAATTCACAAAACCAGAAGGAGGAGGCCTCGGCTTTGCTTTGGTCGGGGGAACCAATGGCAGCATGCTCAGAGTGAAGGAAATCTGCTCGGGCGGAGTAGCTGAGCAGGACGGTCGGCTGAGAGTGGGAGATATTTTATTAGAGGTGATAACTCATCACACATTTTGTCTGTTTTATTACCCTAATTGTAGAGAAAACCCTCATCCTCACTGTGTGTCCTAGGTGAACGGTGTGATTGTGTCCGGGCTGAGCCACAATAAGGTGGTGGACATCCTGCGTAAAGCTGAGGGCTCTGTCCAGCTCACCATCTGCAGGGACATCCTGCCCCTGACCTACTGCGAGTCACCTTCACCGCCCAACATGTCCGCTCAGACTGAAGCAGTTTTAGCCGAGCAGCCGGCTCCTGTGTCCAGCCCGGATGCCTGTTCCTCACCTGACGTCATGCTCAATAAGCCAGTTGAGCGGCCCCCTGGTACGACCTGTGACTGTCTTTCCTTTTATTGCGAATTTTTAGAAGGATAATAGTGCTGTTATAGACTTCAGACTCAAGTTGGGTTTATGTCACAAGACTTGGCTGCTCCGCTACTAGTCTTATTTGAGACTTCTTTGCCTCAAAACTTTCAAATTTCAAACATTCAAATTAAAATAAAAGTTTTGATCTGAACTGCTTTCATTGATTCAGAGGCGACGTCAGACCCTGTGGTCATCGAAGCTGGTGTGTTTCTTAACTCTCCACCCCCTCCACCACACCGTCTACTGACTGTTGTAACAGATGAGATGGAGATTAAGCAGGTAACACGTACACTAACAAGCATACACACACAAGTTCATGAACTTTAGTGTAGTATTTATGCTGTATACTCTCACCCCTTCTTCCCTCTTCACTAACATCGACTAACATCTCCCTGTCTGTCGCCTCCTCTGACTGCTTGTCTGTGGAGCAGGAGAGCTGTAACAGCACCCCTTCTCATCAAGCCTGCTGCCCGTCCCTCAATGTCACTGACATGTTGCATGGAGCTTCTGACAGGTAGTTACCTCCCAAACTACTCTCCTCTTGTAATTGTGCGCTTATTTTCTCTCCCTGATCCTCCTCTTCCTCCTGCTTCTTCTTTTGTTTTGGCCTGCCAGAGTTCCAATGTTAACCACAAGGAGGCAGCAAAGAGCAATAAATAAAACACCACCCTGGGATAAATGGCGTTATGGCCAATGAGACAAACAATAGTGTATCAGTTAGGAGGTCTATACTCTAGTACTATATTAGAGATATTTTAGCCTCTTGTCTATACTGTATTTTAGGTGGAAAGGTCGCAGGGAAAGGAAGCTCAGCCTTGCATGATTTCATCCCCTCCTACCGAAGAGTAAAAATGGTCTGGTCTCACCCCTGCCCCCTGACTCCCCCAGGAAACAAATCGTGACCAAACTTTTGGACCAGTCCTGCAAAGACATCCGGAAAAAAACCCAGTCAGACGGCTGGAGCAGCGAAGAAGAAGATGACGATGTATTTGACGCCACCGGTCGGGAAACGACCTCACCCCAAACAGGTGTCTTTTCCTCTGCTCCTGTCCTGATGTTTCACAGGGAAAATTGTGTCTGTGCTGAGCCATACAAGCAACCCTTGTCCTCCTCTTTTCTCTCTTGTGTTTCCTCAGGCCCACCTATTGTGTCAGAGGAGGAACTGGCCGGTTTAGCTCTCATTAGTCCGGCTAAGACCAGCCAGTATTCAGGCTCCAGAGTCAAAGCTCTCATCCAGATCCTGCAGCATCAACTGGACCAGCAGGAACTGGTCAAAGAGTTCATGGTGTGTATATTTTATAACGTACACATTTACCAGTGGGTGTAAAATTACCTTAACAAGGGGTAGAATTACAAACTTACCAGCTAATGTGCCATTTATCCTTTTGATCCTGACATAAGAACTATACAAAGGAGGTTATTATAAAGAAAAGCAACAATTAGCGCTTAATCGATTAGTCACTCAAAAGAAATGTAATTGCTAACTATTTTAATAAACTTTTAATCGTTAATTTTTTAAGCAAAAATGACTAAATTTGCTGGTTCATGCTTCTTAAATGTGAGGATTTGCTGTTTTCTTTGTCATATATGACAGTAAATGAAGTGTTTTTGGTTTTTGGACTGTAGGTTGGACAAAAGAAGCAATTTGAAAACATCACTTTTGGCATCTCGAAAATTGTGCTGAGCATGTTTTACAATTTTTTTTACATTTTATAGACTAAACACTTAATTGATTAATCATGAAAATATTCATTAGTTGCAGCCCTATTATTACGTATTCTCCACTGTGGCACATTGAAAGAAAAGCAGCAAAGAAGAAAGACACTCACAGACGGTTTTGTTTTTGTCATTGCATGTTGTTCATTTCAGGCTCTGGAGCATCTGAAGCCCTCTGACAACTGTCTGGTGGGAAAAGCCCCCGAGAACAGAGAGAAGAACCGCTACAGAGACATCCTGCCCTGTAAGTCTGCAGTCTGTTTACTTTCACTTTCTCCAGGCGGATTCTAAACTTTTACTCTCTCCATTTGTTCAAACCCCTGCGTTTCATTTTATGCTTCCCTATTGGAGTTTTTTATTGGTGAGCTGAAGCTTGTAAAAGCTGGATACTCACAGACTTGGCATTTATAGGAGAGCCTGTTTGTCAGCTCTTTTCTTAGGCTTTACTTACTGAAGGGAGCAGAGATATTTGTTTACAACACTTAAGGACTTCTGCGAAACAAATCATTTCCTATATTAGTATCAATAATTAACTTTTGCCGCACTTTTAATTTTCTCTGAGTCAGCCAAGTATGTAATGATGAAGAAGATGTCATTTCTTACCAACCTTGTAATTATCTGGGATTTATATTTTTAATAAATGAAGCAGCATCAGGAGGATATTATATTACCAGCTGTGTTATTAATAGGAATATTGGGGGGTGAACAGAGAGACAGGGTGTGTGCAATGCTTGAATTGTGGTCGACACTGACGATACAAAAAAATACACACATGCACACAAACACACACAAGCAGCCCCTCAGAGTGTGTTAAAGGGTCGGAGCTGAGATGAATGAGCGTGATGATAAAGATTGTGACCCCCAGTGGAAAAACGGTGCAGGAAGAAGGGCATGTTATTTACAGATCCGATCCCATGCTTCAACTATTTTATTTAGAAAGGCCGATTTCCAGTCTGCGGCTTTTTTGACCTCACAAGCAGGGCGGGGGACCAACCCAGAAAACATTCCTAATTGCCCCTCGGTCTATCACCCCTCTCATCACCAACACACGTCTTCACAGCGCTGGTTTGTTGAGCCTGACTCCAGACCTCTGAGCTATTTGCTAGACTTTATTTACTGTACACTTAGATCGCGAGCCTTTGGTGAAACAACAAGGTGAGCAGTGTTTGTTGTTTATGATCAAGTGATGAATGAATTATCAAAAAACATGAGGGATGTCTCGTTCTGGGACATATTTATTTAGATTATGAATTCATGCAGTTGAGGGTGTTTTTTCTCTCTGTCTCTTTCCCCCAATAGATGACAAAACCCGTGTTGCCCTTGGAGACAACCAGGACTACATCAACGCCAGCTACATCCGCATGCAAGTTGGCGATGAGGAGTTCTTCTACATCTCCTGCCAGGGCCCGCTGCCTTCCACAGTGCCGGCCTTCTGGCAGATGATCTGGGAGAGCAAATCTGACGTCATTGCCATGATGACCCAGGAAGTAGAACGGGGAAGGATCAAATGTCACAAGTACTGGCCGGAGAAGCTGAGCGTGCCTCTGGACACCGGCAGGTTCCAGATTCACCTGGAGAACCAGCAGTACCTGGAGTATTTTCACATCAAGGTCATCCGCATTTTGGAGATAGAGGTGAGAGATTTGTGAGGAACACCTTCCCGCCTGTCAAATGTCGTTATTATGGTTTAAAATTCAGCGTGAAGGGGAACAATTCTTAAACATAATGTTATTCCAGACCGGTGAGACCCATCTTGTCCGCCACCTGAAGTTCACACACTGGCCTGACCACGGTGTACCTCACAGCTCAGAGCAGCTGGTTCGCTTCATCCGCTACCTGAGGGCGGTGCACAACAAGGGACCAGTCACCGTGCACTGCAGCGCCGGCATCGGACGCACGGGAGTTCTCATCTGCACTGACGTTCTTCTCAGCCTCGTCGAGAACGATTTGCCTGTGAGTGGAAGCCATTTTGTGAGCTTTACTAATACGTTTGGATTACAAAACTATTTTTAGCAGCGCTAGTGGTGCGGCTCTGGGGGCGGCAGTGGGAGTCGCACTGTCTACCACTTTGGTCCAGACTGAAATGTCTCATCAGTTATCAGACTGATTGCCATGAAATGTTATACAGATATTCATGGTCCTCAGGGAATGAAGCCTAACAAGTTTTGTGATCCTCTGACTTCCTCTGGTGCCACCAGCAGGTTGACATTTATGGTTTATAGTCACTTGTCTTAACAGGTATTGGGTGGATTGTCATGACATTCGGCTCATACACTAATGATCCCCTCAGGAAGAATTGTAATGACGTTTGTGATCCCCTGACTTTTCATCTAAACCTGTCATTGGGTCAACATGTTAATTTCATATGCAGTGACACTGTATTTGTTTCATGCTCATTAGCAAATATTGGCATGCTAACACACTGAACTAAGGTGGTGAACGCTGTAAAGATTATACCTAAAACAAAACAGTGTGTTCGCATGCTGTTGTTAGCATTTAGCTGTCATTGGGAACCATTTTCTCCTCCCTTCTGCTTTCTGTGTGTTTCCCTGTTGCTTTGGGAAACAACAACAACAACCTACACACTGAAAATGGCAGGTTACTATAACCATAGCCTGGTAGCTAACGGTATGAACATAACAAGCTAGCGGTAATTACCGTTTCTTTCTTGGGGATTTAGCCATTTTAATGCTAGGGCTCACCTCTCAGGAGCACAAATTACAGCACCCTGGTTTTGGCCCCGCCCAAGACTATTATGATTGGTTAAAAGAAATACAAACAAGCCGGAGCGTTTTTTTCCTGTATACCAGAATGCAACGGGTGAGAAATGGACAACTTGTAGAGCACTGCGGACCAGAATGGCTGTTGATAATTTACTACCGACATAACTACTGTATAGACATAGACAAGCTCTCACACGTGCTGTAATTGGAGCTAACGACCTTCTGTCTCTGTCCTCAGATCAATGTGAGCGACATCGTAAAAGGGATGAGACTTCAGCGGCACGGGATGATTCAAACCAAGGTCAGTGTCAACAGAAGGGTCAAAGTTCAAAGTTCAAGCTTTAAAAGAGAGACAGTTCCCAAAAGCTAGACGTGCCCTTTGTCTCTCTCGTTTCAGGAACAGTATCTCTTCTGCTACAAAGTCTGGTTGGAGGTTTTACAGGGCATTTTACAGCTTCACGGCAACCAGTGGCAACCGGAAAGTCCCCGAGACCACAAAGTAGTTTGAATGTTTCCACGTCCAGCTCACCTACCTGCAAAGCACAGACTGTGTTTGAGGAGCCATGTGCAGTCTATCACAGCATTGATTGGTGATGCCGTTTTTCTTTGGCTGTAGTTAGTTTCGTTAGCTATAATATGAAACCTGTACTTCTTCTCTGTTTTGATACTTTGTGTTGAAGCCCGTTGTGTAGTTACGATGACTTCAACTTTTTTTTTTTTCTTATCTTGTATGTGCTCTCGGTGCTGTGATTATATGTCCATTTAATTTAGATCACTGAGGTTGTTTTGCCTTTCCAGGCTTAGTGATTTGCCTTCTGTCTCTGGCATCTTTTTCAATTTTGTGTCACTATTCGAATGTATCTCATTTATGTCTCTCCATGTCCTTTAATTCTCAAACTGCATTCATTTTTAAGTCACATTGCATGGAATTTAAAATCTGGTAATATTCACATTTTTTACCTGACAGTAATGTCACTAATGTCATCAAAGTGCACAAGTGTACAATAGGATCATCATACCAAAGGGAGTATCTGTTTGTGACCTTGATGAGTGGCATTTGATTAAGCATTGTGTTATCATTTCATTAAGTGCATTTGTACCCTGGAGAAAAGGGCATTAGCAAAAGAACACTATTGATTTTTCAGTTCATCATCTAAGGAAATGAAAAGAATCAAGTGCCTTGGAATGACTCACACCGCTTGCTCCAAATTGACCCCGAGCCGCTTGTCACAAGCGGTCGGGGATGAAGAGCAAGAAACTGATTTGAGAGCGCCCGGCGGTGTTTAGGTTGAATGTGCAGCTTTCAGTCTGTTTGTGGTCTGAGGTGAATGTTTGGTTGATCCAAACCAGAGGAGGATTACATCTCATCTTTTAGTTAGTTAAAACGTAGAAACAATGTGAAGTTTGCACACCGCCTGTCAATCTTTTTTTGTTTTGTTTGTTTGTGGGCCCATTTTATACAAAAACACTCTCACAATGAAAGTCTTACTACACATAATCACAACTTGCACATCCTAATACAGATAAGGAATGATTGAACATAACAGATGTTTGGATAAATTCATAAAATTTTCAATTCACTCTTTTACTAAAATTTGAACGAGGCATGAACACTAAATGTTCAGATTTTTTGTAAAATGTACAAAACTGATTTAAATGATTAGTTTTTAGGTCGTAACTCGTTATGTGACAACATCCTTTATCTGTATTCCATAAGCTATTTTAATACAAACTCAGCCAAAAATGCAAAAAATATTAAGAGGTTTACAAACTTTCCATTTTGCCACTTTAGAGCAACAGAGCTGCATCTCCAAATCACAGGTCAAAGATGATTTATAGCTGCTGGTTTGAACCTCAACCTCTGGATGTAAATGCTTGTAAGCTTTGTTCTTTTAGCTGCTATCACACACACACACACACACACACACCAGCTCTCTTATTGCATGCAGACTCTTAAAGTACAGAAGTCTGAGCCTGGAGTTTGACTGAATGACTTGATCAAAATGTGGAATGTAACAAAGCAATAGTCTCCACGTGGAGAGGAGATCAGAATGTCAACCTCTTACCTGATAACGTCTCCCAAACTGTTCGGAGCATGTCGGTAAGACATATGCAGTACTGTACCTTTGGCTATGCAGAGCCGTCAGCCTCTGTACTGTGTATGCAACATCTTTTCATTCAATGCTGATAGGTAACCCTCTGTTATGTGCAAGTTCATGTTGTCTCTGAGACCCTGATGATATGTTTTCTCCCTCAGATACTGAAAAAAATGATTATTCTTGAAAGAACAAAACAAAAAGCACATTTTGCGCTCATCTGTGAAAATGCATCTTGTACAGTCGAGCAAGTGCTTATGCAGTAGCATTGTGAAATGTAATAACCCTTAATTGCACAACTGCTTATTAATGCTAAATTAATATCTTGTCACCGTACAAGCCACTATGTAACCAATAACTGAGAACAATGTAATACCTCTCTCTTTAATTAAAAACTCTTCTGAAACTTGTTTGCATGTTATACAACACATTTCACCCCCCCCCCCCCCCGACTCTGAACGCAGCATAACTCAACGTGGAACAACGGAACAAGAGCAGCAGAGTGGGTTTTCCCTGACGGCACACACACAGAACAGAGAGCCAGAGGCGGCCTTAAATCTAATTCCACTGAGCCCCCTCTCCACTTTTACTGCAGGGTATACTCCCTCTCGGGTTTTACTGCAGGGTAAATAAGCTGGTCTCACAGGGGTCTTTGTGACAGCATGGAAACCCCTGGAAACACACTGCACGCTCCGCACACATATAAACCTGACGCTGGGGGGAAGCCACGGAGCAGATTTACTCCCTCACCTTCTCTCTACTCTCTCTCCCTCTACTTTAGGCACTATCTCACACACACACACACACACCCTCCTCCCTCTTTTTTTCTCCTTGCTCCCCAGCTCAGACCTTGTTATTGCTGTAAGTTATGGCAGGAACGACAACAACTCGGTTATTCAAGGCCCATTCACATTTATGGTTGTATCATTTTATTAAACAGTTGTCCTTTGAGTTTCAAAACCACAAGACAGAGGAAGAATTACTGACTGGCTCACCGACTCAAAGGTGATATTGAAAAGCAGGGAAGGTGATAAGTGAAAATCTGTTGAGCCCCAAAGTCGGCTGGTAACGGCTGCACTCCAGGAACATGAGCAAGTATCAGGGCTCTGACAGTATAGCAGCCAGGAGGATGAAGAGAGACAGGAACAAAGTTGGTGGTAAAGTCATTAACGGAGGGCCGCACAGTCAGAGGGTGTGATTTAAAGGGCTGGGAAACGTGTCGAAATAAGCGCATTCGCTCTCAGTAAATCCTCCTGCTCTCTGCTGGGCTCACAGTGAAACACAGACACAAGTCTGTTTTCTTTTTCTCTGTGTACTGATTAAAAATAGCACACAAATTATGTGCTGCCACAAAACACCTCCACACACACACACACACACACACACACACACACACACACACACACACACACACACACCTAATGTTGGTCCCATCCTCCTTCACTGCTTCCCTGTCCCCTCCTGTCAGATTTCACCTTGAGGAAGTCTTTTGCTTTTTTGTGTGACTGACGCAGCTCCATCCTTCTCTTCGAATGTTAGGACTAAGACCACAGTGTTTTGTTTCATTTCCATCTTGAAAAGGTTCAATTCAATCACATGCAATGTCTTTTTCTCACAGAACGACGCTTTTAGGGCTGCAGATTTAATGGAAACTTTTAGATTACTTAATGCACATCTCCTGTATATTACAGCCGGGCATAACAGAGACTTTGGGATCTGGACTAAAATTTAAAGTTCTGTGGGCTGAGATAAAATCTGAGTTCACGCCATGCATTTGTCACACTGACTCCCCTGAAAGGTATTTTAGGTTTGAAGAGGTTTTAAGTATGACCCTCCCGCTGCAGCCAAGCTCAAGAGGGCTGAGAGTTATTACCCTGCAGGATGCTTGCAAAATAGGCCCCGTCATACACCATTGGGATTCTCAGAAAAACACAGGGATGAATTCCAGCTCGTGTTCTCTGATCGACCGGTGAGATTAAACCCGAGCTGATAAAGGAGAACTATCAGAGAGCATTTGTGGGAGCTGGACGGCCAGAGTAGGGGTTTGGCACCGAGAGGGCCTCGTAGTAAACAAAATAGCCTCACAAAAGAGCAGATGTTCATGTGGAACAAGGCAAATTGATTTTTCACACCACTCAACCTTTATGTAAGAGATTATCGTAATACTTAAAACTGTGGATGTGAAACAGTATTTCACATGTGATTAATTCATATAAACATGCATGGTGTTTGGATTTTTCATGTGAAATACATTTTAGATTAGATCGTGCCATTTTGTTGCTGTCCTGAAAACTCCATACCTCCAAAAAGTCAGGTTTCCATAAGCTAAGAAATACACGCTCGTCTCCAGCTTTGTGAAAATTCATTTTTTTAGCTAATCCAGTGGGGTTTAAACTGTTTATTTAGCTTGAACGTGCAATAACGTATTTTTTGGCCACTTGGGGGCAGCAGAAACAAGTTGCAAGTCATCGGTCTGCTGCTGGATAGGTGGTGTACAGTTAGCTGCAGCCAAAAGCAACACGAAAATCAGTCAGGGTGAACCAATGCAGTCACGTCTGAGGCCGAAAAACCAAAACAATGAACTCACAATCTGTAGATCTGACCTGTACTGAGTTAAACCGTGTGAGAGTTGTTTCTGTGGAAGAAGCCGCGTGTTGAGCGTGAACAGACGATGGAAGGAAACATGATGTTGATCTACCTGTGTGTTACATGGAGGGGAAGTCAGCAAATAGCTCACTGTCATCGACACGTTGAGAGATCCTAAAACACTTCTTAAAGTTTCCCCATGCTACACATACCAATTGTATTACACTACGGATGCTCGCGTCCCTGGAACTGAACCGCCTCTATATTCCAAAATGTGGTATATTTAATTGAGTGTCAACCAGCAAAATAAATGAGCATTAATGTGTTTTTCTGAGTTGTTGTTGACCGTGCCCTTTGTAAGTCGACCCCATAGGCTCCTCTGTGTTGACAACCCGCTGACAGAGACACAGAGAGCCATTCATCCCCTCTCTGAGCAGAATGTCACTTTTGTGGCTGTTGAGACTCTCGGAAACCACAGACTTGTCAAAAGAAGCCGATTATGATTACGGCCTCCTCTTGTATGTTCACTTGTAATTATCTTAAGTCGGTTAGCTGGGCTCGCCGTCGGGTTTTCTGTGGTGAGCTGCGAGTGGGGTCTAGAATTACATCCAGTGGTGCTTTGAGAAAAGGATTTGATTTTCCTGAGACTGTTGGTTATCCAGTGAATTTGTGTCATTTCCTGGTCTGTTCTATTGTGTCTGGTTGAATCTGAAAACTATAAAACATGCAACAGAAGACAAACTACTCACCACATCAATACACTTTGCAGCTAAGTCTGTAATCATCATGTTTTAGAAATGCATTTATCCATCAAGTTAATCAAGCAGTGAATTCTTTTCACCACTGGCCCTCAAACATCCTGAGTCTGCCACTGAAGACGAGTGTTCACAATCGATCTTATTTACTGCAGTTATTGATACTCAACAGTTACTGTAGTTTCGGTGGTATTGTTACTTTTGGTAACTTTCCACCTCTATCACAAAACAAACAAAAGGGCATGAAAATATCATGTTAAGGGGAATTATTCAAAACATATTAATTAGTTTGCAGTGGTTGCTACTTTATGCACAAACTTAGGCCTGATTGTAAGATTTATCATTATTTTGCTCTCAGAGAAGTAAAGACTTTTATGTCAACTGGAGATAAGCATCCAACGTGCTGAAGAGCACAGACGTGTTATGTAAAACTGCGAGATGACTGTGGTGTATACTCCATTTGCTGGTAACATTAGGATACAAGGAATGGTTGTAGAACATTGTGGAGCATTTTGTTTAAAATAAGAGCCAGCCATAGATGTTTTTAAATACGCAGTTACAGCAGATGCAAACAGCAACAGAGTTATCCATTTATTCCTCTCAAAGGCCAGAATAGTTGAACAATATTGTATTTTAGGTGTTTGGCTTGTGTGCTCTGGAGCAGCAAGTCCATGAACAGAACCCGGGAAAAGCCTCTTTCCAGGACCATAATTTGGGATAATTATCATGTGACCTCTCCAAGCCGCCAGAGTAAATGAGCACCTGTCAATGGGCATAAACTTTGGTTTTGCTGATGCTCCGTATAGGAGGGAAGAACAGTGTGTGACACAAGAGCACTGCTCTGGTAACCAAAAACAAATATTCAAAATCGGCTAAATGTAGAATTAATAAGATGCTTATATGTGCTTATTTTAATCCTTCTTCCCTTGATGTTTGCTGCTGGTGCAATTTGACAAATTAGGAACAGTAAGGGGTATTTAATTAAATGGAACATGGACACTACTACAAATGTGCAGCAAAAGGCCGTCTTTTGTGAACTGAATGGTCTGTGTCACTGAGTGGCAAGGACGATCTTCTCTTTGTCAAACTCCCTCCTGAATCACGCGCCACATCAGAGCAAGGTTGATTAACACCTGCTTTCAATTAAGTGACTTTCTCATCAAGCTCTGGTTGGAAACAGAAAAAAAAGCCTCACGCCTCGTCACGTCGAAGATGTTCCTGAATTAGAAAGCTATTAAATCAGAGGAGCAGACGCACGGCGTTGCGAGGGCCGTCGTTTATCTTCATTTGAGCGGGCCCTCCATGATCATCTCCACAGGGGCGGCTAATTGAAAAAGGGCTTCAGAAATGCGATTGTTAGCGGCGATAATAATTTATTACTCTCAGCTTGTGGAGTCCTGGGAGTCATTTGTATTCATTAGTGTAAATTCAAATTATGTTTGCGATTAAAATGTGACTTTGACAGGCAGAGGGGCCTCAGACAGGGACAGGCGCTGATGAGACCTTTGCTCCGGGTCACTGCCTCCCACATTCGCCTCTTACTAAGTACGCGGCGGAGGAGCCTTCTTTGCCTCACCACCATCAATCTGTGTCTGATTCAAGTTGAGACGTTAGCTTTGATGGCCTCCTACTTAGGCGTGTGTGCTCTGAGCACACTTGGTAAGCAAATGAACCCACCGCCTGAAAGACAACACCAATCAGATGCAGGACAAGACACGGGCGCTACCCAGTAAAGAGTCATTCTTCTCTTTTCTCCTTTATTGAGCCAGTAGTCGCTGTTATCAGTATTTGTCATGCCTGAATAATATTGACCAAGCTTTTTTCTAAATGTCAGGCAGTGATTTCTTTGACATCCAAGAGGAGGTGGCAGTTAAGTAGGTCAGTGTCACTGTGATGAACATCAACCATGGCGGGTCACTGACTGGGCCGCTCCTCCACTTGCCCGCCTGTCACAAACCACTGAGCCAGAGGAGGTAAAAGAGCTGAGTGCTCCTTTATTGGAGCCCGGTAAATTACTCCAATACAGGCTGTCACCACGTAAAGTGAGGAACTTTATCAGATGTACACTGCCAAAGGTCATATTTTATTGACCTGACAGGTCTCTGGCGGGGGCCTACTGGAAAGGGTGACAAGGCTGGAGCAAAGGCTGATGGTTAAAGGCTGTTTGTGTTGGACGTGGAAATGTCAAACATGGCAGTTTGGAGGCAAGAACAGCGTGAACTCAAACCACATGCAGATTTCCTGCATTAGTGAAGGTTTAGTCCCCATCTGCAGAAGTGACGGTGCAAATATTTAAACATGTAGGAATTAAACTTTGCATTTGCATTGAATGAATATGGCTGTGTTGCAAATAATTCCTTTGTACTTTATAATAAAATTAAATGTATATTTCCATTTTAGGCTATTTCCTATTTCTACTCCACTACATTTTAGAGGCAAATTTTGAAGTTGTTACTCCACAATAATTTTGACAGCTTCAGTTACTTTGCAGATTTAGATGAACAATTACAACAACATCATCAGTTAAGATACCCAGCAGTAGTTTAATAAGTTAAAATTAGCTCCTCCTTTACCAGCTGCAACATTAAAATGACACATTACTGCATTAATAATTATGAACCAGTAATATAATAAACACTATTCTGAAATTGCATGAGTGCTTTTACTTTTGGTAGACATTTTTTTTCCAACTTTTACTTAAAGGATAAAAAAACTGAAAAGAAAAATACATAAAAGCTCCTTCCAGCTTGTCCAGCGTAAATTCAAGTCTCAGGAAGCTCAGACATCCCAAACCGATTTGAAAAGACATATTTTACACGCTCTCCATGTGAGGTCGAGCTTGTGCACCCACTTCAGGTTTGGCTTTAGCTTAGCAGCTAAAGTGAAGATTTTGTCTTCAAAAATGGTGTAACATACATCTTTTCAAATCAAGTCCACATCTACTTCAGTGGGAGAATGCTGCAACACTGCGTGGCTGTGAAGCTTCAAAACATTTTTGTGGACTACAAAACTTCACCCAGCTTTCCATCAGCATGGGGGTGAGTAGACAATGACTTTATTTTCATTTTTGGGTGAATTTATCCTTTAAGTAAGATTTTGAATGCAGGATGTTTGCTCATAAAATATTATTTCTACACTGTGGTAGTGCCACTTTTACATAAGAAAAATTTGTGAGGTCTTCTTCCACCACTGTTTCAACTAACCCTTAAAACGCTGTGTGTTAAAGGGTCTCAGATCAGCCTCTATACTCAACAACCCAGTGTGATTCATCGTCACTCTGAGACATCTTCCTCCAACACGGGCCTACAGAGGGGCGTTCGTCTCCCTCCTAATGCTCTGCGGCATGAAAACAGATTTCCCCTCTCAATTACGCGTGAATCACACACTTTAAAGCGTCACACATTTATATGCAAACATGGGAAACACGAAAAACGCACACACACATACATAACTGTATACCTGTGGAAAATCCCAGAGTTTCCTTCTGACCCTGGTCCACACTTGACACGGGGACAGGAGCACCAGCTTACATCAATGGAGCTTTTCTCTTCGGTGGAGGGAAATCTCATACGCACACGTACACGGAGCGTGCACGGGAACACTCACAGGGCAACCCCCTCACACACTCCCACGCTCCAGCCCTCTGTAAATGTCAAACCGTGGGAGAGAGGGTTTATCTTGGAGCGGGATGGTATTTTTACACCTTTCCTTACTGCCTCTCTCTCTCTCTCTCTCTCTCACACACACACACACACACACACATTGGGTCTTCCAACACTGCCTGTCCAATGAAGGGCAGACCTTGGCCTTGGTGCATTAACTCACACAAAAAATAGCAAAACACTTGAACATTTATGCTCTGAGACATCCTTTCATGTATTTGCAAAGTTTAACCAAATGTCAGAATTGGAGCCAGTGTGGTAAATGATGGGTAACATTATTTAAAACACCTGAATGTGAAAGAGTTTTATGTCCAAACGATGATGCTAAGAATTCCACTGCATGTACGTTACATGTGTGCAGTTATACGTTGTGTTTATAACACAACAACAAACAGACAAAAAGGATAGTATTCCCAAGACAGATTTTTGTGGTGGTGTGTTCGGTCCATCTCCCCTCCGCTACAGCAGCGGAGCTGATACATTTCACTCTAGTCTAGGTGTGTACCTCCACTGGCTCCACTGCAGCTCCGGCAGTCCGGACCCTGCCGTAGCAGATACACAAGGCTTCTATTTCTGCCGGATGCTGTAGCACGGTGCATCAATTCAGATGAATTCAGCAAAGGGCGGACAGGAAGTCACATGCCGAAAAAACAACATAACATCCAGTCAGTTTTCATAATAAACACCAGCACAAAAACCTCAAAAAAAGAGACAAATCAAAGCACTTCTTCTAATCCTTAGGTTGGGAACACTAACCTTTACTAACACTAACGGGTTTGTTGTTGTATAACGTATATCTGCATACATGTAACATTCATGTAACCGGTAGAATTCTACCCCTAAATTCCACCAGATCTGTAATTATGGCAGGAACTCCTCGGTCTCGCAACTCCAGCTGTCCGGCAGTGCTGCACCGTGCTGCACTCAAAACGGAGCAAAACCGTAGCGGAGCCGTTCCGCAACGTACATGCAACCAGTGGAATTCCCGGGTAGGCCTCATGATTATTGACTTGAACTCATATTATTATTCCACTTCAATGTGTTAATGTTTTTGCACGCTGTTGTTCCACATTTGGTGTGTTTGTCATCCATTATCTGTGTCTGCACAGCTTTTCCTTTCTCTGCTTGTACCATTAGCGAGCTCCATTGGGGACTTACTGACTTCCTCTGTGTTATACTAACACCTTATCTGGATGCACTACTGGAGGAAAGTGTATATTTTGTGAATAGATGGCCTTTACTTGACTGAAAGGAAGTGTTTTCCTTGTCTGGGCTAGTCTAGACTTGAAAAATAATATGAAAAGAGACGACAACTCATAACTCATAATACTATGTACTATCTATTTTTAAATCATTTTCTAGCTGTTAGGAAGGTGTATGAAGGCTAGCTGAGGTCCTACAATATTCATCGAGTAGTGCAACTTTTCTCAGGAACCACTTTTACTTCTTAGGAACAAGAAGGCCATATGTTCCAGGTAACTCAATCGCCATGACAAATGTTTACAGTTCATGCTTTTGCAAACCACTGCTACTTTCACATTTGTACATGTTTTCTCAAAATGTGTGATCATTTTCACATTACATGTATAGGTACAGGTATACCTGGCTGTGAAGCCAGTGACTACAGTGCGAGACTACATCATATATTAGTGTGACACCGATGGATATTTTCAAGGAGTCCTCAGCCCAATTTTCAGCCATGATTGCGGTGTCAAAAACCATATGTTTTTGAAGGGAAGTCAGGACGACTCCAGCTGTTTGTGGCGACCAAAACAGGTATTTTAAGCGAAACATGATCTTTTCCCAACCTTAACCAAGTGTTTTTGTGCCAGAACGAGCAATTAAGAGGAGTTTGTTTGGTGAAATGCTGTCAAGAATGAAACACCAACCTCGAGACTCGGGATGGATTTGTCCTTATATGTTATTAACGTGCTGTGAAAGCACACAGCTCGTCACTTTTTGATTTGAATTAACTCTTCTGAAACGTCCCCTGTGATGTCACAACTGGAGAGGTGTAAATGTTTTTTAGTGGAAATGGACCCAAAATGCTTCATGGACATACAGAAGTGTCCCCTCAACTCGAAGGCTTTCCTATAAAGTTATTTAAATGTTTTTTTTCTTTTTAATTACACTGTACTATTCTTGATGTTGCGCTTCATTTGAATGTACCCACTGCTTCTTAACTTATTATCTTTGGTGTTTTTATGATTTTAATCATCCATTGATGAATTGAAGTTTATTTCTCTTGTATAACTGTGTATTTTATTGTTGTGTTTTTGTGTTCGTTGTGAAGCACTTTGTAATGCTGCTTTTGATAAGTGCTATACAAATAAGCATATTATTGTAATCGTTATCATTATTATTAGAAATCTTTCCATTCCAATAGTTTGGTTGCCAACACATTAATGTTCAAACAGTGCCATAGTCTGTTTGTTGGCTGACGTTCAAACAAGCAACACTTCATCATGATTGAGATGTTACAACACAAATGCTTCTCAAAACTCAGTCTGAAACATTTTATTTGTCATGAGTTCAGTCAACATCCAAAGCTTTCAAGGAATCGTTCACTCTAGAACGAAATTCAGTCATTATCGACTCACCCTCATGCTGATGAGAAGTCCGGTGTAGCTTCTTATTCCTCAAAGTGCAGCTGGAGACCTGCGGGAGTACCCTCCTACATCCATATAACGGGCGTAAATGGTGTCCGAGACGAAAAGGTCCATAAAACTACACAAAAACTTTGTAATATTCCTCCATACTGCTCGTCCGCTGCAATCCAAGTGTCCTGAAGTGGCGACATCCAGAGTTTACTCGAAACGACCTCATTTAGTACATTTTTCTAGCCTAAACAGTCACTATACTATATTTGCCTGGTGGCACGGTCCTGCGTGCACGCGAGTCTCCCTCACAGCCACTTGCACAACGGAAGCTGCGCCAGGCAAGATTAACAGAACTCGCGATAGATACACACCAGTATTTACATCCTGCTGTGAGTTTCAAAGTTTCAAGTCACTAGTGCAGGCAGATCCCTCTGTATTTGTGTGTTGCTCGGTCACTCACAGCTGGATGTAAATACTGGTGTGTATCTATCGCGAGTTCTGTTGATCTTGTCTGGCGCGGCTTCTGTAGTGCAAGTGGCTGTGAGAGCGTGCCTCCATGCAAATATAGTATAGTGACTGTTTAGGCTAGAAAAATGTACTAAATGAGGTCGTTTCGAGTAAACTCTGGATGTCGCCACTTCAGGACACTTGGATTGCAGCGGACGAGCAGTATAGAGGAATATTACAAAGTTTTTGTGTAGTTTTATGGACCTTTTCATCTCGGACACCGTTTACGCCCGTTATATGGATTTTTGCTGCAGGAGGGTACCCCCGCGGGTCTCCAGCTGCACTTTGAGGAATAAGAAACTACACCGGACTTCTCGTCAGCATGGGGGTGAGTCGATAATGACTGAATTTCGTTCTAGAGTAAACTATCCCTTTAATTAAACTGAATAACAGTTTTTAAAAGCTCACAATTGATATGAAAGAAACATAAACACAGTTACCATATAATTACACGGCTGAAGCTGAAACTTTTATTCATTTAATTTAGGAACAATGTATATATGATTTAACCATGCAAACGTATGATGACCGTTACACTGCCGAGTCTGCAGGTACTGTAATAATTTATACTGATTCAGCTACACTTAGAATTAGACCAAATGGATACAAAAAATCTGCAGTTTGAAAGGATTCATGTTTAATCAATCAGTCAATTGTTGAAGCGCCAATTCAAACCAAAATACATCTTTTTTTCCAAATATTTCCAATGTTTTCCAAATTGATCAGGTCTATACCATATATATATATACTTCTCTATCCAATTTATTTACAGGGACCCAACATTTCCCCCATGAGCAAGCACTTAGCAACAGTGGCGAGAAAAAACTGCCTTCTAACAGGCAGAAATCTCAGAGCAGAACCAGACTCAATGGTGGGCGGCCATCTGCCTCGACCGGTTGGGTTGAGAGAGAGAAAGAGAGAGAGAGAGAGAGAAGGAGGGAGGGAGGGAAGGAGAGAGGGAGGGGGAAGACACAGTGGAAGAGATGGGGACAAGGATGTTCCATCTCAGCCAGTAGCATAGACAGCTGGTCCCAATCTGACCTCCTCTCTGGTGTATCCTGCAACACATCAACATAATTGTCACGGTGCTACTGTGGCAGTCTGGTGGTTTTTCTGTTTTCTGTGTTCTCCCTATCTGCGTTTCCCCCCTCCTTTTTCCCTCACCTGCTCCTTTTCCTGTGTGTGTCTGTGGGCGTGGTGGCAGTGGCTGACACCTGGCAGTGGCTCTCCGTCGGCGGCCAGGCCGACACCTGGCAGTGGCTCTCCGTCGGCTGTTCCTGCTGCTGGTCTGAGGTCTCGCCAAGTCCTGTTCCTGCCCCTCGGTCGGAGATCCGGCCTAGTCCTGCTCCTCGGTCGGAGATCCGGCCGAGTCCTGCCCCTCAGTCGGAGATCCGGCCGAGTCCTGCCTCTCGGTCGGAGGTCCGGCCAAGTCCCGTTCCTGCCAGTGGATCTCCAGCCAGTGTTTCTCCGTCAGAGGAGGCCGCCGTCATCCTGAGGGTTTCAGCCTTCGCCGCCAGCCTCCAGTGGGTTTCTGCCTTCGCCGCCGACCTCCGGTGGGTCCCAGCCTTTGCCTTCAATGGTGGGTGGCCATCTGCCTTGACCGGTTGGGTTGAGAGAGACAGAGAGAGAGAGAGAGAGAGAGAGAGGGAAGGAGGGAGGGAGGGAAGGAGAGAGGGAGGGGGAAGACACAGTGGGAAAGATGGGGACAAGGATGTTTCTTCTCAGCCAGTAGCGTAGACAACTGATCCCAATCTGGGTGTGGCGGCAGTGGCTGACACCTGGCAGTGGTTCTCAGTCGGCTGTACTGCCCCTCGGTCGGAGATCTGGCCAAGACCTGCCCTTCGGTCGGAGATCCAGCCGAGTCCTGCCCCTCGGTCGGAGGTCCGCCCGAGTCCTGATCCTGCCAGCGGTTCTCCAGCCAGTGTTTCTCCGTCGACGGAGGGTTTCTGTCTTCGCCGCCGTCATCCTGAGGGTTTCAGCCTTTGCCGTCAGCCTCCAGAGGGTTTCTGCAATCGCCGCCGGCCTCCAGTGGGTCCCAGCCTTTGCCTTTAATGGTGGGCGGCCATCTGCCTCGACCGGTTGGGTTGAGAGAGAGATAGAGAGAGAAGTAGGGAGGGAAGGACTAAGGGAAGGAAAGAGGGAGGCGGAAGACACAGTGGGAGAGATGGGGACAAGGATGTTCCTTCTCAGCCAGTTTTGAGACAACTGGTCCCAATCTGGGTGTGGTGGCAGTGGCTGACACCTGGCAGTGGTTCTCCATCGGCTGTCCTGCCCCTCGGTCGGAGATCTGGCCGAGTCCTGCCCCTCGGTCGGAGATCCGGCCGAGTCCTGCCCCTCGGTCGGAGGTCCGGCCGAGTCCTGATCCTGCCAGTGGTTCTCCAGCCAGTGGTTCTCCGTCGGCATCACAGCCGACCAGACCCAGACTGTCTCCTGACCTCCTGGTCTCTCCCTCCCCAAACTGACTTTTAATCCTGAATAGAATAGAATATGAACACACAATAAGTTCAGTGTCTGTGGATTTCTGAATCTGTCTTCTCAGTTGGGTAATCAGTCTGCTGTACTAACATTTCCATGAGTGATCATGTGCACGGCTCACTTACGTGTCTTTTGTAAAACAGGATGTAGGAGGAGCTTCGGCGCTTGGCACACACAGAGTGACCGGTTGTTTCAGTGACCACTCCATCATTGTAGGTGAACCAGCGGTCAGTCAGGTCCTCCTGTCCCACATCTATATCCACACCATCAGAGATGTAGTGTCCTAACAGGAGAAGAATCATTGTTAATTTGGGCTGTCACAGGACTCAGTGGACAGCATGTATGTTAACGGACAGTTTAAGTCAAATAATAGATTATCTTACCACTTTTTGCAGAGTGTCCGAGGTGACTGATGGTGCTGACCAAACTGTAGCAGGCACCGCCCTGAGAAGGAGCACAGGTAATCACAGTTAGTACACACAAATTTTTCACATGTTCACGCACATCAGCACCAGTCTGATGAGTTGGTTTGCAATTAGGTCATTCAGTTTTTCCTTACCTCCCTGGAGGACACCACCAGGTCCCTCATGAGGTCCACGGGGTCATGGACCTTTTTGAGCTTGAACGTTGGAGTGAACCTGAAACGTTTCAGGTGCAAGACCAGCACTCTGTAGATAGAAAGAAGATGTAAGGGCACCAGGTGACAGAGAAAAACAGATAAAATATGGTGTTACTAATAAGTGGACAGAAAGTTAGGCTTTGTGATGGATGTGATCTCACTCACCTTGGCAGGTTCACAAACGACATGCTGTTGCGTGACATGGTGGCGCCGCACTCACACTTATACTCCAACTCTGTCTCCTGCAGAACAGCACAGAACAAACATGCTTAACTTCTATACTGAATTAACATGACATTAAAACCAATAGATATCCCTACACATGCTAACATAAGCAGTGGTTCTGGGATTGACGTGTTTAATACATGATATTATCACATTTTATCAGTGGGCAGGAAAAGTGTTTCTTACCTTGAGGTAATTCTCAAGCATTTGTTCAATGGTCCCTTTTCCAGGCATGAGGTCCAGGGAGAGGTTGGTAAACTCCTCCTCTCTGGTGGATCCTGCACCACATCTACATCATCAAAAGACAATAGAGTTAAGATACAGCTGCAGAGGAAGGTCTGCTGTGGAGGATTTCAATTCAATTAAATGCTGTGACGTAATCCAATATTTAAAGATCAGAGTATTTTTACAGTGTGGTATTCGTACTGTTACTCAAATTAAGAATCTGTGAATGTGTGTGTCTGTGTAGTTGTACCTTTTGCACGTCCTGATGTTCTGCATCTTAAACAGCATGTGATCTTCCACCGGACAGCTGTAGGTTCTGTCCATGCTTGCTGCCTTCATCCTCAGCTGTGTTTCCAAAGACCTCATTTGGTACAGCACAGAGGTGAGGAACTCATGAGCATCCTGCAGATAGACACACAAACATACAGAGAAGTTTAAACACAGAGGAGAAACCTATCAGAAAGTGGTGAAACAAAAAAAACATGAAACTACGTTACGCACCTTCTGGGAGAGATCAGCGAACTCTGGATTCAAGGCGGCGACTGTATTCTTGAATCCAGTGAGGAGGCGTGTTTTGTGACGCGCATCACGTGAGAGGTGAGACTTGCTGATGTCCATAAATGAACTGGAAAGGGAAATAAAAGGGTCAGAGGCATTCTCTTTCTTTGTTGGTGTTGAAGGTACAATTTAAGGATAAAATGAGTGTTTTTTTTCTTTAGGGTGCTGTACCTCATGATTGCAGTGTCGGGGGTTAAACTCCAAACCGGCTCCTGACAGCTGATGCTTTTAACAAAGTCCTCTAGTGTCAGGAGGCTCTGCAGGCAAGAGTTCATGTAGCAGATCTGTGTGTGGTTCGGTAACCTGATACACAAACAAAACAAGTCAAACATATATAAACATAATCATTAAATGTCTTTTTTTCTCTCTGTTTTACTTTTACTCTTTCTTGTGTATGTGTGTGTGTGTATTTGTGTTTATATGCAGGTGTATTTACCCAAGGCACTTGAACTGCTGATGTCTAAGGGGCTTTGGGACGGAGATTTTAGGTTTTTCATCCTTTTCAGTCACAGGTGGAAGAACTTTCTTGAACAGAGGTACCTTTCCAACTGTAACCTCCATCACCGTGTCTTGGTGAGTGGTGGGGGGGCACCGCTGATGTCCGACGGGCTTCGGGACTGAGATTTCAGGTCCTTCATCGCTTTCAGTCACAGGTGGAAGAACTTTCTCGAACAGAGGTACCTTTCCACCTTTAACCTCTGCCACCCTGTCTTGGTGAGGGGTGGGGGGGCACCGCTTCTTTGGGCCCGGTTCTTCAGGAGCTGGTGCGACCCTGTTACTTTTCTGTTGTAGTAAAGAAATACTCTGGTTAAATCATGCAAAGATACACTCTTCCACCTAGAGTGCTGCACTTTATGTCAATCATACATACCTTATGCCACCAGCGAGGCTTCTTACTCTTTTCCTTGGGCTCACTGGTTTTGTCCACCAAGCTGATGACCCTGGTAAAAGAAATGATCAAAGACAAGTTAAGTTATTGTGAAGCAAATAAATTGTGGTTTTAATCACTCAAACTGAATGTGCTAGCTGGGAATAAAGGAATGTAATCCTTACCTTGTTTTCTCCTTTTGCTGGTTGTGGTGGAAACAAAAAAAAACCAATTAGAATTAAAATGTGTCAAATATATTTGATTGCATTTACAACTTAAAAATTCAATATTAATTCCTACAAACTACTGAAATTAATGTAATACACAGCCGTTCACACATACCATGGGCCGACCAAAAAGTCGATTCCAGATGGAGATTTTTTCTTTACACTTGATGTTGGCAGCAGAAGTGAGTAAGATGGAGACACTGTTGATAAAGAGAAATACAGTTGTTGATTTGAAATGATCTACTAAACTACAAAAAAAAAACTGAAGTTGAAATAAGGTCAAGGTCACATTAACAGAAGAGAAATTACATTAATTGTGTAGAATAAATCATTAATCTTCTCGAGCAATCATTTTAAGGAATTGATCACTCCAATCTGCGTTGAATTCAGGATAGTACTGACTAGTTTAAAGGCTTTTTTTGAGAATTTTAATGATGGGTCTGTAGCAAATTTAGTCATGATTCAGGTCTTTTCAAAGCTGTGTTAGCAGAATCTATATATCTGAGACCAACTTCAGTCAGTGTCCACACACGTGGCTTTCTTTGAGAACTTTGAGTAAAATCACCTACCAAACTCAAAAAGGAAGTTAATCAACCTGACCATGGGGACAAAGAAATAGTCAGGGCAGCAATATGAAAGCACAGTTGGATTTCCTTACCTGCTCTGAGAGCTGCGTGTCTTTCTACTCTCATCTGCTACCACATGTGTAACTTGTACAGAATTCTGTAGAAAAATTAACAGGACAGGAATTAATGAAACATAATGTAAACAGTAGATAAAAACTTAACATAAAACAGAGTATTTACTAAATACCGCAAACTGTCAAGTTAAAATAAGGTCAATGTCACAATAACTGAAAATGTGAAGAAGACAAACCTTTCCAGAACAGCAGAATAGATGAAACATCTTGGCTGCTCGTCGCATTAATCGCTATCAAAATTAAACTTGACTTGACTTGACTTATCCAACGCTGCTATGGTCTGCTTATCCAAACCTGCTCTTGTAATTTCAGCGAATAGTCTCTAGGCAACAGAAGTTCCGTGGCTTTGATTTGGTTGAAATCTGAGGTCTAAGTTCCAATTGTGGCTCTTACATGTCAAATGATAACAACTTTATGTGGTAACATGGTTTAAACTACAAATATGTGAAAAAAAAAATAATAATAAAAATTTAAAATTAAAAAAAAAGCTTATGTTTATTAATCTTCAGAAAGCCCTATCATTACCTGCTCTATTGGCCACTTATTACAAAAAAAACTAAATGGACTCAGTAAATGTAGAAATACATTTTATTATTATTATTATTATTATTATTATCATTATTATTATTATTATTATTACCATTGTTATTATTATATTTACTCCTTATTTGATGGTTGAGAACACCCAGAACTGACATTTACACTGTTTGTGCATGTGATTTTTCTGATGGGCCAGATGAAACTCACCTAGATATTATTTATCAGGGTCAAACACATATTTATGGAAGCCTGTTTCCACCACTAAAAAAAAAAAATATCCCAGTGGTAAGTCATAATTATGAGATAAAAAAAGTCGAAATTATGAGATAAAAAGTCGAAATTATGAGATAAAAAGTCATAATTATGAGATAGGAAGTGCGCATGCGCTGCAGGAGTGCGCTGTCTTCAGAGGTGCCTTCATCATTATCGCCATCACTGCCAGAGCTAAACATGAATAAGGTAGCAAACTTTTAGAGCCTAGGGGACTTTTGTTAATGTTACATTGAATTGTGAAGTATTTTAATCAGTCCGAAATTAGCGAAATTATGAGATACTTTCTCACAACAGATTAAGTAGCAGCTCTTAGACGTGAATTCTCTTAATCAACTTGACACAGAAATGGATTGTGAGTACATTGAGGACTACTTTAAATGTGGCTTTAACACAGATGAAATACTTAATTTGCTTGCTGAATCACATGGGATTGTACTAAGCAAACGCACCCTTGAAAGGATTTTAAGCAAAAAGCAGCTCTGGCGGAGAAAGAATAAAACCGATGTGGCTGAGGTGGCAACCTTCATTGAACAGCAACTAGAAACATCTGGTCAGTGTCATGGTTACCAGTGGATGCACCAAAAATGTCGGTTACATGGAATTGTGACTGACAGAGAAACAGTTTGTATATTGCTACAGCTATTGGGTGGTGAAGGTGTTGATCTGAGGTCATCGATGACCTCAGATCAACATCGATGGCTACGACAAGCTTAAGCCATTTGGAATTGCAATCAGCGGATGCACTGATGGTTTTTCCAGAAAGATGATATGGCTTAAGCTTATAAAACAAACAGTGACCCAAAGATCATCGCTGGCTACTTTATGGATGCTGTGATCAATGCTGATGGGTGCCCTGTCAGACTCAGACTGGATTTAGGAACAGAAAATGGCCATATGGCTGAAATGCAGTGGTTTTTGCATTTTCCTGCAAACCAAGCTGAAACAGACAGTGTAATCTTTGCTCCAAGCACTGGAAACCAGCGAATTGAATGATAGTGGCTGATCTTGCGAAGTGAGTGTGTCCAGTTTTGGATAGACCTATTTGACAAACTGAGAGAAGATGGCTACTTCTCAGACAACTTCTTGGACAAGTCCTTGATCCAGTTTTGCTTTCTTCAAACAATACAGGTACAGTAGTTCACACATTATGAGATAAAGAATGGCTCAATACTATTTTTAAGAGCCACAAATGATCATGTGTAAAAAAGTAATTGCCTGTGTTTGTGCAGAGAAAGATTAATAATTAAGTTATGGTTTTTGGTTTGCAAAAATAATGTGGGTTGTGGTATTCCAAGTAGCTCTGCATCAAATAAGTAGGCATCATTTAAGAATGTACCAGTGTAATGAATGGCATGGCATAATAGTGTCACAGCCCCTTTACATTTAAGGTTCTTCCACTTCATATTGGCAGCTGTGAGAATAAAACATTCATTGCACTGCTGCAAATTACATTTTGCAGGTATTAATATTAGTGTGCCAACCCATCCTATTATGATCAGAAGACATATCTCACGGTCAGGACTACTTGACTTAGACAGTTGTCACCAATGCCTAATATTTATGCACACTCTATATTATGTGCCTCCTAGGAAGAACTGAATGAGGTTGTATTGACTTGGAACAACCACAGAGTCCGTCAAGTCTACAACTCACGATCACCCCATGGACGTCCCTCCATATTGCATGCTGTCCCTCACCTGTACGGAGGCAGAGATTGCTTGCACCATGTGGACGTGGAGAAGGTTCAAGTCTGCCTTGAAGAGTGCGCGTTTAAGGAAATCCCATGTGATGAAGACGTGTTCCATACCTGTGTTGACCTGATGTCAGAGTATAATCTGACATTAACAAATGATGTGTTTGAAACAGTTAACCTGTATATTGAACTCAGGCTCAGTTAAACAATTAACTAGATCTAGATCATTAACAGTGAAGCTGGTTGTTATGTGTGTGTGCTCTGGGGGTTAGATGAATAGCAAATGCTTTCAAGTTTAAAAAAACACAAGTTGTAATTGTACGGAGCCCCTAAAGGTGAGCACGAGAAAGTCACTATTTATTCATTGAAGTGTAGTTACGGTGGACTCTGACTGCATCATGATCAGGACTCACAATGAGGATATGGAGTGTAACGATTCCAGTTCGCGGTGTGCACCTGACAGCACAGTGTGTACACTGCAGCGATTTCACACAAACTACATGAAAACTAAAATCGTATTTGGTGAAACATGAACCATAGGCTATTCATTCTTTAATGCTTTTTGATTTAATCTTGGATTTCTACCATCGATTATGATTACTGGATCAGTTAGTTACCAAAGAGTCCGTCCCTCTCCGCTGCGCTCCAGGACAGTTAAATTGATAGTTGTGTAGGAGGTCAGGTTTTTTGGTGACATCATTAGCTTGTGTTTTGCAATTATGGGATTCTTGTCAGTGGCCAATTGGATATTAAAAGCTGCAATATTTAAGAACAAGAATCACCCATAATTGCAGCAACAACTGTCCATTTATGGCAAGTATTGTTTTGACGGCTACCGAGAGTCAAGACCAGAGTGTATCGAGATAAGACAGAGTGTTTGAGGGATTGAGTCAAAGTCAAGACTGTGAACACCAGGACAAACACCAGTGCAAGCTCCACATTGCATGACACAGATAAAACATGGAACATGCAAACCATATACAGGGCTCGAGTCTGCAACCATAATGGTCGCATACACAAGCATTTTTTGGAAGTGAGTGAGTAAATTTTTTTACCTGTTGCATTCGTGCCAGTACATGATTATTACTGCTTTAGTAACATCGTTAGACATTGCGGATTAAATCAGTAATTATTCTTCACTGGCGCAAATTCTCTGCCTTCCTGCAGAAGTGTATGCAGATGCCAACGTGTCTAGTTCATCCAATCACAGCGCCATATTCGTACCCCTTCCCCTCCCAGTTGCCCTCCCCAGCAGACTCAGTAGTAGTAGAGTTTTGAATGCAGACCCACCCAGTGCGCCCGCTAAAAGAAAGCATGTCCAAGCGTAAATCAAAAGTTCTCAGAAAATTACCAGGAGAGATGCTTCAGTGTTTTCAGACTTCCCTACCACGCATTTTGTTCAGTTTACAATACTGACGTTGACATCAGTCATCAGGGAGCATCAGGTAACGAATGCGAAAGTCAGTTTCATTCCAGAACTGAGTGTGCAACCAACTGAAAAAGTTGGTAGCACCAGTGATACTAGTGAAAAAGTTACTGTAGAACCCTGATATAGAGCCTCCTCACATTGACATGACTAGTTGTTGGTTGTATATATTGACATTAATGCAGATCTGTACCTATAATTGCATTCACTTTGCCTGGGTCAAGTTGGTCCTTGGTCTCCCCCTTTTTCCCCTTTCCAGTAAGGGTAGACTTGGCCAAGGTTGCCCAGGAACATCTGTAAAAACAAAAAGACACAGATGTAAAACTAGACAGCCTCGTGGTATGGCTCCGTGCAACAGTTTAGCCAAGTTTTATGGGCAAGTTTGTCCACAGCCATACAATACAGGTATTGCAAACCAAGGGATCACCACCAAAAGTCATAGCCCATCATGCCCCATGGCCACACAAATTTTACCTATTTAATCTGTGTGGGTATTTGCAAAGCTATAGGAGAAGAAGAGATTTGAAAATGGGACAGACAGACGTATGTACAACCTGAAAACAGATTGTGGCTTGAAGAGGATGAAAATGCTATTGATATAGTTCTAGAACAATAGCAGTGGTGTAAAGTTATAGTGTTCTTGAGTCATACCATTTCATCACTGCCGGTATCACTGCCAGTATTCTGGGAGTCACTTTGGCTGGGACTACTTATTGATGATCCTGGTGACATGTTATGCAGGATTGTCTTTATGGTAGCCACCAATCCTGGCAGGTCTAAGACAAGGATATAAAAAGGGGTAAATAATTAAAAAATTGTCATTTTATAACATGTCAGTAAATTAAAGGTATAACAAGGTGTTGATGCAAGGGCGCAGCATGGGTGCAGCAAATGTTACTGTATGTGCACATCAAGGGTTTCGCCAGGTTGAATGGACTGAGTTGCAACAATGGATCTAACACCAGCATCAGGGAGAGAGCAGAGATAACAGTTATTATATGATCAAAAGTTGTTTCATTGACACTAAAGTTGTTTAAAAAACGTATATCACAATATTTTTAAATGTTTTGATCATAACGGTATACAGTATTTCACATCACCAAAATACTTAAAATAAATATCAGTAGTGTCAGCTTATATATATATATATATATATATATATAGGAATACAGTCGAAATACACATCACACAGTAGAAATACACAGTTAAAATACACATCATACAGTAGAAATACACAGTACACAGTATGAATGCCCAGTACACAGTAGAGAGTATAAATACACATCACACAGGAGAAATACACAGTTGAAATACACATCACACAGTCGAAATACCATGGATTAAAGCAAAAAAAATCCTTTGACTGAAATGTATTTTCGAGCTGTAGCCAAGTCATATTCCCAATTTGTAATTTGTGAAACATGTTACAGGGCACGTTACTTGACACGTGCTAAAAAAATAAGATAAGATTTACAGTCCCACACCATGTTCTCTAATGCAGACATCAAGTTTAAATATTTGACACTGTTTTACAGGAGGATGATCTGAAATGTTTTTTGTCTTTTCAATGTAATTTTCAATCTATGAAATCAAACTGTCTTTATTTTTGCCAAGCTTCTCTCAAGTTTTACTCTTTCAAATAATCAACCATCTACAGAGCTTTTCAGTACGCTATTTTTCTACTTCTTCTTCTCATCATCATCATTGATTATTATTATTAATAATAATAATGTTTAAAGTGAGCCTCTTATCGTTTAACAGAAAAATACATCATACAAGCAGCAACTTTTGCAGCCTTGTCAGTCTGATGGCGAGTTTTCACCTTTCTGTCATCACTAACATGCTGTTAATAATCAAAGAAGCTCTGAGGCTTTGTTCTATATGTTATAATACAAGATTTAAGCATTGAGCTACAATCAGGCTACATTCATGATTTTGTACAGTCAAACTAACCAAAAACTTCTTATTGATCATCATTATAAAGTTTCAGGGTGTTCCTGTAACCATGGTAACTCACGGTGCCAGAGGGGAGGGAGAGACGCTGAATGAAGCCGTTTACACAGATACACTGCCGACAAAGTCCAGACTATAGTTGTTATTTCACACATGTAGCACACAACAGGAGACTCTCCGTGTCAGACGAGTTCTCACGTGTTGACTAAACTCAAAAACTAATTGACAACGTAGCAGCACGATGAGTCCTTGCTAGCTAAGCAGCTAAACTTTAGCGCCGCTCCGTGTTGAGATTCCACCCTGTGTGGGTCACTACACTGTCATTGGTCAGGCGCGCACACGCTGTTAACGCTACCATTGGCTGTAGAGTGTGACAATCTGTCAATAACAATCAGCCAACAGTTCTCCTCCGATCTACATTGATCTCACAAGTCGCCTCTGTGAAGTTTGAATGACGGAAATCCGTCGTAGCGACGGAGAACTTTAATCCATGAGAAATACACAGCACACAGTAGAAATACACATCACACAGTAGAAATACACAGTACACAGTAGAAATACACTGTAGAAATACAGAGCACACAATAGAAATACACAGTAGAAAAACACATCACACAGTCGAAATACACTGTAGAAATACACATCACCCAGTAGAAATACACAGTACACAATAGAAATACACATCACACAGTAGAAATACGCTGTAAAAATGCAGAGCACACAGTAGAAATACACAGTAGAAATACACAGGACACAGTAGAAATACACATCAGAGAGTAAAATACACAGGACACAGTAGAAATACACAGTAGCAATTCACAGCACAGAGTCGAAATACACAGAAGAAATACAGAGCACACAACAGATAGACAGTAGAAATACACATCACTGTAGAGATACAGAGCACACAGTAGAAATACACTGTAGAAATACAAAGTTGCAATACACATCACACAGTAGAAATACACAGTACACAGTAGAAATACACAGTAGAAATACACAGTACACAGTAGAAATACACTGTAGAAATACAGAGCACACAATAGAAATACACAGTAGAAAACCACATCACACAGTTGAAATACACTGTAGAAATACACATCACACAGTAGAAATACACAGTACACAATAGAAATACACATCACACAGTAGAAATACGCTGTAAAAATGCAGAGCACACAGTAGAAATACACAGTAGAAATACACAGGACACAGTAGAAATACATATCAGAGAGTAAAATACACAGGACACAGTAGAAATACACAGTAGCAATTCACAGCACAGAGTCGAAATACACAGAAGAAATACAGAGCACACAACAGATAGACAGTAGAAATACACATCACTGTAGAGATACAGAGCACACAGTAGAAATACACTGTAGAAATGCAAAGTTGCAATACACATCACACAGTAGAAATACACAGTACACAGTAGAAATACACAGTAGAAATACACAGTACACAGTAGAAATACACTGTAGAAATACAGAGCACACAATAGAAATACACAGTAGAAAACCACATCACACAGTTGAAATACACTGTAGAAATACAAAGTTGCAATACACAGCACACAGTAGAAATACACAGCACACAGTAGAAATACACAGTACACAGTAGAAATACACAGCACACAGTAGAAATACACAGTACACAGTAGAAATACACTGTAGAAATACAGAGCACACAATAGAAATACACAGTAGAAAACCACATCACACAGTTGAAATACACTGTAGAAATACACATCACACAGTAGAAATACACAGTAGAAATACACAGCACACAGTAGAAATACACATCACACAGTAGAAATGCACAGTCGAAATGAACATCACACAGTTGAAATACACAGTCGAAAAAAACATCACAGTAGAAATGTACAGTAGAAATACACAGTGGAAATACACAGCACAGAGTAGAAATACACAGTAGAAATACACAGCAGAAATACACAGCACATAGTAGAAATACATAGCAGAAATACAAGTCACACAGTAGAAATACACATCACACAGTTGGAATACACAGTCGAAATACACATCACACGGTAGAAATACACAGTTGAAAAACACATCACACAGTCGAAATACACAGCACACAGTATACATACACCATACACAGTATAAATACACAGGAAACAGTATAAATAAACTGTACAAAGTATAAATACACACTTTAAATTCACATTGCACAGTATAAATACAGAGCACAGTATAAATACACAGTACGCAGTATGAATACACATTACGAGGTATACACACACAGTACACAGTATACATACACAGTACACAGTATGAATACCCAGTACACAGTACACAGTATGAATACCCAGTACACAGTACAGAGTATAAATACACATCACACAGTTGAAATACACAGTCGAAATATACATCACACAGTAGAAATACACAGTCGAAATACACATCACACAGTAGAAATGTACAGTAGAAATACACAGTAGAAATACACAGTACACAGTATGAATGCCCAGTACACAGTAGAGAGTATAAATACACATCACACAGGAGAAATACACAGTTGAAATACACGTCACACAGTCGAAATACCATGGATTAAAACAAAAAAAAAATCTTTTGACTGAAATGTATTTTCCAGCTGTAGCCAAGTCATATTCCCAATTTGTAATTTGTGAAACATGTTACAGGGCACGTTACTTGACATGTGCTAAAAAAATAAGATAAGATTTACAGCCTCACCCCACACCATGTTCTCTAATGCAGACATCAAGTTTAAATATTTGACCAACACTGTTTTACAGGAGGATGATCTGAAATGTTTTTTGTCTTTTCAATGTAATTTTCAATCTATGAAATCAAACTGTCTTTATTTTTGCCAAGCTTCTCTCAAGTTTTACTCTTTCAAATAATCAACCATCTACAGAGCTTTTCAGTACGCTATTTTTCTACTTCTTCTACTCATCATCATCATTGATTATTATTATTAATAATAATAATGTTTAAAGTGAGCCTCTTATCGTTTAACAGAAAAATACATCATACAAGCAGCAACTTTTGCAGCCTTGTCAGTCTGATGGCGAGTTTTCACCTTTCTGTCATCACTAACATGCTGTTAATAATCAAAGAAGCTCTGAGGCTTTGTTCTATATGTTATAATACAAGATTTAAGCATTGAGCTACAATCAGGCTACATTCATGATTTTGTACAGTCAAACTAACCAAAAACTTCTTATTGATCATCATTATAAAGTTTCAGGGTGTTCCTGTAACCATGGTAACTCACGGTGCCAGAGGGGAGGGAGAGACGCTGAATGAAGCCGTTTACACAGATACACTGCCGACAAAGTCCAGACTATAGTTGTTATTTCACACATGTAGCACACAACAGGAGACTCTCCGTGTCAGACGAGTTCTCACGTGTTGACTAAACTCAAAAACTAATTGACAACGTAGCAGCACGATGAGTCCTTGCTAGCTAAGCAGCTAAACTTTAGCGCCACTCCGTGTTGAGATTCCGCCCTGTGTGGGTCACTACACTGTCATTGGTCAGGCGCGCACACGCTGTTAACGCTACCATTGGCTGTAGAGTGTGACAATCTGTCAATAACAATCAGCCAACAGTTCTCCTCCGATCTACATTGATCTCACAAGTCGCCTCTGTGAAGTTTGAATGACGGAAATCCGTCGTAGCGACGGAGAACTTTAATCCATGAGAAATACACAGCACACAGTAGAAATACACATCACACAGTAGAAATACACAGTACACAGTAGAAATACACTGTAGAAATACAGAGCACACAATAGAAATACACAGTAGAAAAACACATCACACAGTCGAAATACACTGTAGAAATACACATCACACAGTAGAAATACACAGTACACAATAGAAATACACATCACACAGTAGAAATACGCTGTAAAAATGCAGAGCACACAGTAGAAATACACAGTAGAAATACACAGGACACAGTAGAAATACACATCAGAGAGTAAAATACACAGGACACAGTAGAAATACACAGTAGCAATTCACAGCACAGAGTCGAAATACACAGAAGAAATACAGAGCACACAACAGATAGACAGTAGAAATACACATCACTGTAGAGATACAGAGCACACAGTAGAAATACACTGTAGAAATACAAAGTTGCAATACACATCACACAGTAGAAATACACAGTACACAGTAGAAATACACAGTAGAAATACACAGTACACAGTAGAAATACACTGTAGAAATACAGAGCACACAATAGAAATACACAGTAGAAAACCACATCACACAGTTGAAATACACTGTAGAAATACAAAGTTGCAATACACATCACACAGTAAAATACACAGTAGAAATACACAGCACACAGTAGAAATACACAGCACACAGTAGAAATACACAGTACACAGTAGAAATACACAGCACACAGTAGAAATACACAGTACACAGTAGAAATACACTGTAGAAATACAGAGCACACAATAGAAATACACAGTAGAAAACCACATCACACAGTTGAAATACACTGTAGAAATACACATCACACAGTAGAAATACACTGTAGAAATACACATCACACAGTAGAAATACACTGTAGAAATACAGAGCACACAATAGAAATACACAGTAGAAATACACATCACACAGTAGATATACAGTCGAAATACACATCACACAGTAGAAATACACCGTCGAAATACACATCACACAGTAGAAATACACAGTAGAAATGCACAGCACAGTAAAAATACACAGTAGAAATACACAGCGCACAGAAGAAATACACATCACAAAGTAGAAATACACAGTCGAAATGAACATCACACAGTAGAAATATACAGCAGAAATACACGTCACACAGAAATACACATCACACAATAGAAATACACAGTTGAAATGCACAGCACACAGTAGAAATACACAGTAGAAATACACAGCACACAGTAGAAATACACATCACTGTAGAGATACAGAGCACACAGTAGAAATACACTGTAGAAATACAAAGTTGCAATACACATCACACAGTAGAAATACACAGTACACAGTAGAAATACACTGTAGAAATACAGAGCACACAATAGAAATACACAGTAGAAAACCACATCACACAGTTGAAATACACTGTAGAAATACACATCACACAGTAGAAATACACTGTAGAAATACACATCACACAGTAGAAATACACTGTAGAAATACAAAGTTGCAATACACATCACAGTAAAATACACAGTAGAAATACACAGTAGAAATACACAGCACACAGCAGAAATACACATCACACAGTAGAAATACACAGTACACAGTAGAAATACACAGTAGAAATACACAGCACACAGTAGAAATACACAGTACACAGTAGAAATACACTGTAGAAATACACAGCACACAGTAGAAATACACAGTACACAGTAGAAATACACTGTAGAAATACAGAGCACACAATAGAAATACACAGTAGAAAACCACATCACACAGTTGAAATACACTGTAGAAATACACATCACACAGTAAAAATACACTGTAGAAATACACATCACACAGTAGAAATACACTGTAGAAATACAGAGCACACAATAGAAATACACAGTAGAAATACACATCACACAGTAGATATACAGTCGAAATACACATCACACAGTAGAAATACGCTGTAAAAATGCAGAGCACACAGTAGAAATACACAGTAGAAATACACAGGACACAGTAGAAATACACATCAGAGAGTAAAATACACAGGACACAGTAGAAATACACAGTAGCAATTCACAGCACAGAGTCGAAATACACAGAAGAAATACAGAGCACACAACAGATAGACAGTAGAAATACACATCACTGTAGAGATACAGAGCACACAGTAGAAATACACTGTAGAAATACAAAGTTGCAATACACATCACACAGTAGAAATACACAGTACACAGTAGAAATACACAGTAGAAATACACAGTACACAGTAGAAATACACTGTAGAAATACAGAGCACACAATAGAAATACACAGTAGAAAACCACATCACACAGTTGAAATACACTGTAGAAATACACATCACACAGTAGAAATACACAGTACACAATAGAAATACACATCACACAGTAGAAATACGCTGTAAAAATGCAGAGCACACAGTAGAAATACACAGTAGAAATACACAGGACACAGTAGAAATACACATCAGAGAGTAAAATACACAGGACACAGTAGAAATACACAGTAGCAATTCACAGCACAGAGTCGAAATACACAGAAGAAATACAGAGCACACAACAGATAGACAGTAGAAATACACATCACTGTAGAGATACAGAGCACACAGTAGCAATACACTGTAGAAATACAAAGTTGCAATACACATCACACAGTAGAAATACACAGTAGAAATACACAGTACACAGTAGAAATACACTGTAGAAATACAGAGCACACAATAGAAATACACAGTAGAAAACCACATCACACAGTTGAAATACACTGTAGAAATACACATCACACAGTAGAAATACACTGTAGAAATACACATCACACAGTAGAAATACACTGTAGAAATACAAAGTTGCAATACACATCACAGTAAAATACACAGTAGAAATACACAGTAGAAATACACAGCACACAGTAGAAATACACATCACACAGTAGAAATACACAGCACACAGTAGAAATACACAGTACACAGTAGAAATACACTGTAGAAATACAGAGCACACAATAGAAATACACAGTAGAAAACCACATCACACAGTTGAAATACACTGTAGAAATACACATCACACAGTAGAAATACACTGTAGAAATACACATCACACAGTAGAAATACACTGTAGAAATACAGAGCACACAATAGAAATACACAGTAGAAATACACATCACACAGTAGATATACAGTCGAAATACACATCACACAGTAGAAATACACCGTCGAAATACACATCACACAGTAGAAATACACAGTAGAAATGCACAGCACAGTAAAAATACACAGTAGAAATACACAGCGCACAGAAGAAATACACATCACAAAGTAGAAATACACAGTCGAAATGAACATCACACAGTAGAAATATACAGCAGAAATACACGTCACACAGAAATACACATCACACAATAGAAATACACAGTTGAAATGCACAGCACACAGTAGAAATACACAGTAGAAATACACAGCACACAGTAGAAATACACATCACACAGTAGAAATGCACAGTCGAAATGAACATCACACAGTTGAAATACACAGTCGAAAAAAACATCACAGTAGAAATGTACAGTAGAAATACACAGTGGAAATACACAGCACAGAGTAGAAATACACAGTAGAAATACACAGCAGAAATACACAGCACATAGTAGAAATACATAGCAGAAATACAAGTCACACAGTAGAAATACACATCACACAGTTGGAATACACAGTCGAAATACACATCACACGGTAGAAATACACAGTTGAAAAACACATCACACAGTCGAAATACACAGCACACAGTATACATACACCATACACAGTATAAATACACAGGAAACAGTATAAATAAACTGTACAAAGTATAAATACACACTTTAAATTCACATTGCACAGTATAAATACAGAGCACAGTATAAATACACAGTACGCAGTATGAATACACATTACGAGGTATACACACACAGTACACAGTATACATACACAGTACACAGTATGAATACCCAGTACACAGTACACAGTATGAATACCCAGTACACAGTACAGAGTATAAATACACATCACACAGTTGAAATACACAGTCGAAATATACATCACACAGTAGAAATACACAGTCGAAATACACATCACACAGTAGAAATGTACAGTAGAAATACACAGTAGAAATACACAGTACACAGTATGAATGCCCAGTACACAGTAGAGAGTATAAATACACATCACACAGGAGAAATACACAGTTGAAATACACGTCACACAGTCGAAATACCATGGATTAAAACAAAAAAAAAATCTTTTGACTGAAATGTATTTTCCAGCTGTAGCCAAGTCATATTCCCAATTTGTAATTTGTGAAACATGTTACAGGGCACGTTACTTGACATGTGCTAAAAAAATAAGATAAGATTTACAGCCTCACCCCACACCATGTTCTCTAATGCAGACATCAAGTTTAAATATTTGACCAACACTGTTTTACAGGAGGATGATCTGAAATGTTTTTTGTCTTTTCAATGTAATTTTCAATCTATGAAATCAAACTGTCTTTATTTTTGCCAAGCTTCTCTCAAGTTTTACTCTTTCAAATAATCAACCATCTACAGAGCTTTTCAGTACGCTATTTTTCTACTTCTTCTACTCATCATCATCATTGATTATTATTATTAATAATAATAATGTTTAAAGTGAGCCTCTTATCGTTTAACAGAAAAATACATCATACAAGCAGCAACTTTTGCAGCCTTGTCAGTCTGATGGCGAGTTTTCACCTTTCTGTCATCACTAACATGCTGTTAATAATCAAAGAAGCTCTGAGGCTTTGTTCTATATGTTATAATACAAGATTTAAGCATTGAGCTACAATCAGGCTACATTCATGATTTTGTACAGTCAAACTAACCAAAAACTTCTTATTGATCATCATTATAAAGTTTCAGGGTGTTCCTGTAACCATGGTAACTCGCGGTGCCAGAGGGGAGGGAGAGACGCTGAATGAAGCCGTTTACACAGATACACTGCAGACAAAGTCCAGACTATAGTTGTTATTTCACACATGTAGCACACAACAGGAGACTCTCCGTGTCAGACGAGTTCTCACGTGTTGACTACACTCAAAAACTAATTGATAACGTAGCAGCGCGACGAGTCCTTGCTAGCTAAGCAGCTAAACTTTAGCGCTGCTCCGTGTTGAGATTCCGCCCTGTGTGGGTCACTACACTGTCATTGGTCAGGCGCGCACACGCTGTTAACGCTACCATTGGCTGTAGAGTGTGACAATCTGTCAATAACAATCAGCCAACAGTTCTCCTCCGATCTACATTGATCTCACAAGTCGCCTCTGTGAAGTTTGAATGACGGAAATCCGTCGTAGCGACGGAGAACTTTAATCCATGGTGAGTGTCACGACTTCCTGTATCTGGCCCTTCAAATTAAAAGCCCTCCAGCCTTTTATACACAGGCCAGCCGCCAGTCACATAGATTTTGACTTAATTTTGACAAGACACGGCTCCAAATGTTTTTGGGGTTTTTTTCCTGCGACCAATCGACCAATGAAATTTTGGTTGGCTAAAGATTTTTTGGTCGACCAGTGCTTGGTCGACTATTTGGGGGCAGCCCTAACATATATATATATATATATATATATACACATATATATGTGTGTGTGTATATATATATGTGTGTGTGTGTGTGTGTGTATATATATATACATATATATGTGTGTGTGTATATATATATGTGTGTGTGTGTGTATATATATATATATATATATATATATATACATATACATATATATATACACACACATATATATATATATACACACACACACACACACACACACACACAAAATGTGGTGTGGGCTTTTGGGTATGGTAATATTGTGATATGACATAAGTGTTCTATTATTTGCCTTTACCCACTTTCACCCACTATCAGACATTACTGATGATTATTTATCAAACCACCAATGGTCATCCCCACAACAGAACCTAACAAGTAGTCAAATAAACAGGTAGTCAAATAAAATCTGGGTCTCGAATAAACTCCCTGTGCATATATAATTTGCATGCCAACAAAGCATAATGTATAAAATTGTTATAAATCTCGGGATTTATAGAGAAGAAACACCTTTATGAAAAAAAAATACATATATTAATATACAACTGAGGAGTGAAATCAAATGTCTTGTGTTACTAAATAATGTAACAAGAAAGAAACTGTACCTTTGGAGGAACTCCAGTGTTGAGCATAGTTCCACTGGGTAGTGTATGTTGAAACAGTAGTAACTCCCGAACAGTAAGGCAGGATGGCTCATAAAGGATGGAGCGGGGCTGGGAATCCTCACAGAGGCCGTAGAGGGGGTCCTCACAAAGGATGGAGTGGGGCTGGGGGTCCTCAAGGAGGCCGTAGACGGGGTCCTCACAGAGGATGGAGCAGGGCTGGGGGTCCTTACAGAGGATGAAGTTGGACTTAGGGTCTTCACAGGGGACAGAGGATAAGGAGAAGGGCTGGGAGTCCTTCTAGCCACTAAATTCAGCTTTACTGAGGCCGACTGTGCTCCACCAAATCGTGATTTAGTGAACTGGAAAGAGAAACAATAATGATGAGTTAATTTTATGATGCAACGCATACAAACAATTCATACAAGACATTAAAGCTATGGTCTACGATTTGAAAGATTGATCATTATTATTAACATTATTTAGATGGTGGTTATGGCCCAATAGTACAACCTACACAATGTGAAGAGCAAAAGGAACCAAATAAATCCATTCTCTCTAGCGCCTGCAAAACTGCAAAGAAATTGACCAATAGGAACCATGCGGCCCGCATGGCTCCTATTGGTCAATTTTCCCATCCATTCCCCTCACTCACTCTCCTGCTCCTGGTCACACCTCGTCCCAACCCACTTCCGCATTTGAAACTACAAGCGGACAAGGGGTTTGTGTTGCCTTGAGCAGTTCAGGTATTGAGGGAAAGCAGAGCGACAGCAAGCGGCCTCTGCTTGCCCCACCGGCAAAGGCTGAAAGAAAGCGAAAGTCTGCCACTGAAAAGACAGACACAAAGCGGAGATGTGAAACAAAGAGGTCTCAAACCCGAGTAAACATTGGGTCATCATTTGAACGGTGGCGAAAGGTCCGTGAAGATATGGGCCCGATACTGATACAGCGGAGTTTGTGTTGAACAGGTAATCTTTCGTCTTTATTGCGGATGCTGTAACAAAGATAACTTTCATGCCGATGCTGGCTTATGACTGTGAAAGCTGCCGTTTTTGTCTGTGTTATTAGGCGGTGTCGAAACAATTAGCCTCTATGTTAGCCTTGTAAGCTAACATTGCTATCATGTTTACAACAAATCAGCCTATTTATTTGCTCGTGGCAGCTAAATGAAGCAGCAATGCAAGTAAAATGAATGAAACCCTCCGCTTCACGTTGGGGTTTCATTCATCCTGTCCGGATTTATTTCTCCATAACAACCTCTCGCCCGGTCACTACTCAACTGTTTTGCTAACGAAGCCTTTGCTAAATCAATATGATGGATTATCATATAGGCGTTACGATGTGTGTATTTGTGTGTCTTATCTGTCATAAACAAGAGATTACGGTTTACGGGGCACTACTCAGACAACAGCTGGGACACAGCTGGTCCGAGGCTCATGTAGGTTTAGTTTTCATCCACAATGTGGAAGCGATCGTTATGATTAAAGCTAACGGCAGCATCTGTTAGTCTCTTGGCCCTCAATAACTTTTAGAAGTGGCTAACTTAGCTGTTGATAAATAGTAACTTATTACCTAGCTGTAACGTAACGTAGCTGTAACATGCTAATGACGTTACGCTAGCTTGGCTGTGGAGCTTAGCTGTGGACATTGTAATGACTTACAAGATTTATGTTAGTTTCAACGTGCATTGTAGTAACTTTACCTGTGAATCCGACATCGTTACTAAAGCTGGCGCTGTATTTGGTTTCCAACCGGCTGTTGCTCTTGTTGCTTGTTGCGGGAGGGGGTGTGACGCGGGAGGCTCCGAGGGGAGAGCGATACGAGCTCGGAGGGGAGGGAATAAGGAGCACAGAGGGGAGGGGTGTGTGTGTCGGGGGGATGCTTTTTTCAAATCTTTCTCAGATCGTAGACCATAGCTTTAATTACCGCGACAATATTCACCATAGCTAAACTTGGAGGGGGGTGCAGGAAAGACTGCTGGGCTGCATTATCAGTTGCATCAAGGGCTGAGACTGAGACCACAGGCTGGACATCAGCAGGAGACTGAGTGGCAGGCTGCTAAAACAACAGCATTATGACATGTGCTTTAACAGCAACAGCATAACAGCAATGTAAACAGATATGCGAGATGTAATTTTTCTAAAGCTCACCTTAACAGTGTGAAATCCACAACTAGAGGCCATGAACCCTCTAAAGAGGGTGGTCTGACCACGGGCCTGCATGGGGCATTTCTCAATCTGAAACAATCAGAATTGTATTCAGCCTGGAGTGAGACACTAGCTGTGTTCAAAATCGCCCACTATCACGGATGTAGTGCACCACATAGTGTGTTCGCCATTTTGTAGTGTTGTTCGAATTCTCCGTGGCTGATTTCATCCACTATGTAGTGGACGACAAAATACCCACAATGCACCGCAAAATTGAGTGAACAAGCGATGTACACTACACATTGTGCTCCGTATGCCACAATGCAATGCTTTTCTGTTTCTTGTTCCAAGGGACTGATGAGGATGTGGAAAAACTAACTAAAATGCGCATGAATCACAACGAGCTGTTCTCAGGCCGACGAAACGCGGCTCTGCATGGATGGGAGTAAGCAAACAAATTTGAGTGATAGCATCATTTTGTTCCTTACTGAATTTTACAATTTTGTGAATTTATTATAGTCCTAAACTCTGATTACCTGTATAAATCTGTGCTATATAATCTGTAAATCTGACAAGCCTGGGCAAAATAACAATTACGAGACTAAACGTATTGTATAATGTAATGATAAATAATATCACATTGCACAATATTATTGTACATATTTAACAGTGTATTTGATTAGTACTGATGTAAGTCATACTTTGCTTTTATTCTGTAGGGTTGTCTTGAAGGAAATGGGCCTGGAGGAGGTCTTATCCCCAGCTAGGGTGGGGAAGAAATGGGAGAATTTGAAAAAAACCTACAATCCATCCATCCGGCCTCCTGTCCTTGTTGCTTCGGCCTGGGGGGAAAGTTCCAGGGCTGCTGCAGTGTCCTCCCCTGACACCCAAAGAGCACCCCCATCCCCAGCTGACAGCAGCCCAGAAGAGGCGGGGCCAGCAGAGCCAGGGCCAGCACAGGCAGCAGGGCCGGCACAGCCTAAAAAGTGGCAGAGGGCAGACCCTGTCCTCGAATTCCTTGAGGCAGAGAGTGCTAGGCCGGAGGAGAGGGCCAGGAGAGAAGAAGAGAGGGAGGAGAGGCTGCTGTCTCTGCTTGAAAGAATAGCTGACAGAATGTAAATGGTTAAATAAATTTGTTTCTAGAGTAGGTAAGGTGTTTCTTTGTATATTTCAAGGAAAAAAGTGTCAAAGTGACTAACAAAAAACAACAATTTGATGTTATAATACATTAGATGAAAAAACAAGTGGATAAATATACAAATCAGTATAACAACAACAATAATATGATTAATTAAACGACTTTACAAACTCCCTCAACAACAATTATGTCAACTCTATGTATTACTATGAATGAATTTTACATACTCCCCAACAACAATTATGTCAACTACATATATTACTATGAATGAATAAATAAATAACAAATATACAAACTTAATCATTATAATAACAATATGATAAATTAAACAACTTTACATACTCCCCCACAACAATTATGTTAACTATATATTAATATGAATAAATAAATAAATTTACAAATTTAATCATTTATAATAACAATATGATTCATTAAACGATTTTCAACAATTATGTCAACTATATATACCATTATAAATAAATAAATAAATAAATAAATTAACCCTAACCTACTGCATCTAATCTTATGCTTTTATATTTGCATGTAGTTGTGGTCCTCCAGAGCCGCAACTTGACAATCGGGAGCAGAGATGGCTGCGGTCAAAAGCTCCCGAATGCGCTCCCCACTTCGCTGATCCTGGTGTTGTGGATCTCCGCCGTCATCATCTGGCCTGATGACTTCCTCCGCTGGCTCCACAATGTCGCCACTGGAGAGGCAAATATTGTGGAAGATGGCACAACAGGCTATTACATCGGGTGCAAAGGTTGGCTTCACCTCCAGTGCCTTAAAAAATATTGCCCTCCATCGGGTCTTCGTGCTCCCAAAGGACCTCTCAATTATTGATCTTGCCTTGGTGTGGTGGTGGTTAAAGCGCCTAGCTGTGGCAAGGTGGACTGGCTCTTTGTAAGGCGTGATAAGGGCAATGGGGGCAGACAGGCAAGGATACCCACCATCCCCAAGGATATAAAAACCTTGGGGTGGATATCGCTGGGTTGTATATATTGGGGGCTGTTTTTCAGGACCCTGGAATTGTGGACAGAGCCTGGGTAGCCTGTGAAAATGTCCAGGTACTTGTCTTTATGGTCACAGACCGCTTGTAACTGGATGGAGGGAAACAGCTTCCTGTTAACATAACACTGGGCATCAACAGACGGGGGTTTTACACAAATTTGGCACCCATCAATGCTGCCTGCTGCCCTGGAGAATGCAGGGGAACCTGCAAGGTGGGCAAATCCATTGCCTATATCCTCCAGCTCAGCAGCAGATGGGAGATGGATAATCTTGTTTAAGATTTTCAGCAGCTTCCTGGACATCTTGTGGACCATATCGTGGACGGTTGTGCGAGGGATGTCAAAGCTTCTTGACACGACACGATATGAGGTGGCACTCGCAAGCCAAAAGACAAACACCAGCACCTCAAGGTAGTTGCCCCATCCATGGTCCTGCTGGCTACTGGTGACTGCCACCAGGTTATCGAGAGAAGCCCTGGTGAGACGGTAGTCAGGCTTCAGGTACCCTCCTACATGGAGGAATGTAGGAGGGGTTAAGAGCATAGCAGAAGTTTTTAAATCCCCTGTCTTCCACAATTTTAAATGGCTGACAATCAGTGACTATCATCTTTGCCAGCTCTTCATCTATCTTCCCCTGTCTCAATGGGGTCAAGGCAGGAGCTGTATAATACTGACTGAGCGATGTCTGCTTTGTTTTTGTGGGAGCAGCAGGAATGCTTTTTCCAGATGCCTGGTCAGGCAAAGATGTGGGCCCAGTGGTGTCAGAGGCTGCTGTAGCTGTAGCTGTGGCTAGAGTAATAGTAGCACTGGTATGACGTCTAGCACTACTTGATGTGGAGGCAGGGGAAGCACTAGCATTTTCAGTTCAATGGAGACTTCATTGTCACTATTGCCTGGGTCAGTTGGCTCTCTTCTCACCTCTGCCACTTTCAATGTTGGGTGTTGTGTTTTTAAGTGTCTATGCAAATTATTTGTCGAACCGGACTTAAAAGAAATATTTTTCTGACAAATATTGCATTTTGCCTTACTGTCAAGTTCCACAACAGAAAAGTGCATCCAAATGCTGCTCCGTTTCCTCTGGCTCATTTTGTCCAAACGACGTCACAACACACGATCAGACTGACTGTCCTCCTCCTAATTGAGACCGTCTGCTGCAGCTGCTGTGCTCTCCGAGGCAGGGGCAGTCACGTGTTTGTTTTTTGTTTTTTTTTTCACGCAAAGGCAGCGTGCACAACTCAGGTGGTGTCATGCTACATTTGCATATCTAATAAGCACCGTGCAGCTGAGCTGCGCTCCTCCCCATGTAACTTTTTTTCCCGTCCTGTTCTCTGTCCCACTCAGGGGAGGAGCAAAGGAGGAGCTTTTATGTGCATCTGCGTGAAACACACACTGATATATATATATATATATATATATATATATATATATATATATATATATATATATATAAAAAGAACGGTTCCCAGCTGCGACTCGGTTCCCATCGTTCATGTTAACGAGCCGTTCAAAAGAATCGGTTCGTTCGTGAACGTCACAACACTAGAATTAGGCGCCTTTCTTTCCAGGGTCTATACTATAGACTGTATATAAAAAGGGTCTATACTATAGACTGTATATAAAAAGGGTCTGTACTCAAATGTGAAATGCTTATATTAATTACAACCCGTTTGATTTTGTGACTTCCTACAAATTGTTGTCTGTTGAGACTGTTCCATGTTAATTTGACCTTTGTTGAACTGGATTTTAGGTCCACTAGTGCGGGTCAAGGAATCGTAAACCTGTGAAGCTGTACATTCCATGTCTTTGTTTTTATGGGACAGGAGTGACAGAGTTCAAGGGAGACCTTGAAACTGTCACAAACTGCCTGTGTTCCCTCCATATTTTCCCAAGTTCCCACCAAGACAGGCACCTGTTGGTCTTTGAAGTGTCATAGGGAATCTCAAAACAACAAGAGTAAAACAGCATATAGGCAAATAAGAAAAAAAGTAGAGTACTTGCCTCGATTCAGACCTTTGAATCTGCCCACTCTTGCGAGTTGATTGATGAAATGTGAAGATGGACATGTGTGATGACTGAGGAACTGTGATGACTTGATAATATTAGGAAAACAGAGTGGCCTCCATCTATGGCCACAAACTGTAAATATTTTTTTATCCAAAGCATAAATGCAAAATTTACAATGTAAGCTGTATACTGTACTGTATTTCTCATCACTTTATCAGTAAAGACCTCATCTGTCAAAAAATTGTTCAAGCTACTGAGGGACAAATGGGGAGAATGTGTGTTCTGAGTAAACAATAAAAGCGAAGTCCAGTAACTTGCTTGAGTGCCGTGACCCATTTATTTCCACAGTGTATTTATGCTCACCTTAGTACACCTCAGTCCATAGATCTTCATGGGTAAGTTTTTCTTTGGATAGTTTCTTCTTGTACAAATGCTGCCTGCAATGCTGGCACTCTGACACAGTCAAAAAGTGTTTGCTTCCCCTCTCACACATCTGCCACTTATCACCTGTGTCTTACCTTAATGCCTTTCCTGTGATAATGGCCCACCTACAGTAGTGTTACCATACTTCTATCTCCGATTGTATGGTCACTTATTCCTAATATGAACTGTTTCACATGAAACCTCAAATGCAAGACATTGATTGCATGAGATTAAGTTTGTCTGTATGAGTTTGTAAATGACAGCCCGTGCCCTTATGTAGTGTGTACATACTATTTCTCATCAAACTGTGATAACTGTGATTAAATTCAGTATATATACGTCTGCCATATGTTGCCACCCCTCAAAACTTCCTGCCCCCCTCTCGCCACCCCATAAATATTTTTCTAGATCCGCCCCTGGATGGCAGTCCAGTTTCTATTAGCTGAAATCTTTGTACCTTAGACAATGTCCATTACCCGCACGTTGCTTTCTAATACTTTGTTCATTTCATGTCGAAAATCTGGGTAGTTGTCATAACTGACTGGCAACTCCAGGTAACAGCCACATATATGAGCAACTGGTCTTCTCTGAAATCCCTGAACTTGTGTGAAACTGACAGTGATGCTCTTTCCTGTGAACAAGTCCGACACAGTGCAAAATCTGAGGAAAAAGGAGAGGTGCTGGATGTCTGACTCTCTGAGGTATGGACTTACATACTTGACAATTTGTTTCTCCTGGGCATTCTGGGTACTAGGGTAAGTAATTGATCTCATGATCTTTCGTGATGTTGGTTGTAGTTCTTCATAGACTGCTGCAATCCCTTTCAGCTCTGATCTAACAAGTGCAAGCATGTTGCTCCACTGTTCAATGACAAAAGCGGGCTCTTGAATCAGTTTTTGGTGAGCAAGCTCCCGCAAGATTTGCTTAATGTTATCTGCTGCTGGAAGCCTCCGGCAGTTGTGGATATCCATGATTTCCAACAATTCCTCTTGGTCAACACTTTCAAAATCTGAACAACAAGATTCAAAGATCACTTGCTCAGATTCTGAGACATACTTGAGAAAGTTGTCCACAAGATCACTCTCCACGCAGCCCAAAACAGCTTGCTTCTGAAGTACGGGTGCAATTTTTACAGGAAGGCACTTTTCTTTCTGCCAGCCAAATGTAATAATTCAGCCTACACTCTCCCATTCTTGTTTACCAAAATCATGACGTAAGTATGGCACTTTGAAGCCACATCCCATGGTGCACTGCTCATAAAAGTCATTCCAAAATTCTGACAGTACATCTCTCAAAACGCCTCCATCATCCACAGCCTTTTCAAGCTTTCCATCTGGAAGAATAACTTGAAAGTTCAAGTCATCCTCCATGATACTTTGCTCAGAAAACACTTGAATAAGTTCTCTAAGAATCTGTCCACGATGAAGAACAATCATTTTCTTCACTCTCTCTCTTTGACTGGCTTGTTCCTGCAACATATCCATGGAAGGAGGCAAGAGTGATTACATGGACAGTTCCCAAGAGAGTCAAGGTATCATCAAGACTGGAGGACTCCATCCCAGAGATGCTTTCTGTGTAAAAAGTCACAATTCCACTATCCTGTAATGCACCAACATGAAATAACTTTTCATGTTCTGGCAAACTAGATGCATTAGTTTTGTCGACTGTGGTGTATAGAAGGGAAACACTTTCACTGCTTGCATTTGCAAATACTGTGCTGCTTCCAAAAAAAACAACATCTGAAATACTTATCTCCTCAGCGTCTGTTGCAGACGTGTCTGGAGAGTGGTAATAGATATCAGGTCTGTCATGTGTCTTTTCACCTTCTTGTGCAGTTGCATCACTATTGTCTTCCTCCAGATTTATTACACTGGTATTGTCTCTTTTCTTGGTTGTTAAATAGAAACGTGAGAGGTAACTTCGTCTTTTCATATAGCTCCCCAACTGTGATACTATCATCTAATGAATGCTGCTGAAAGTCAGTTAGATTAATGTCAAAATCAGTAAGGCTCCCCTCTGCATTCTTCCCATCTGGAAAAAATAACTGCACAGCCTTTTCAATTAAGTTCTGTTTTTTACTGTCCTTCGTAACACTCTCTTTTCTGGTTCCCCCACCCTTTTTGGTGTGCACCTGCACAAATTCCCCTTCTCTGAAATGCATCCATCTCAACTCAATTTTTCTCTGATTCTTCTGAGCGTTCTTTTGAGTTTGATGCTGTCTCTCAGACACGTGATCACCTTTGTTTCTTGAGAGCTTTCCTCTGAATCGCTCAAAGATCTTTGACTTGCGACTGCTGGGTTCTTTTCCCTTTCGCCTGCAGTATCCAAAAACAGCCAGCCGATCACCATAGGATGGCAGATACTCTCTTAGCTGGTCATCTGTCATGACGTGTATGACACTGGGATCGATCTAAAATGAAGAAACATTCTGAAATTTTTGAAATAAATTATAACAATGAACAACCTGCTTATACATCACACGATATTATTTACAAAGCTCTTCCAAACATTTTTTAATATTTATGTGTGATTTGCCAAAATTAAGCATTTCCTATATTAACTACCTTCTCCTGTTCCATTCGCTGTATGTCTTCCTCCGGCACATGCCGTGACCTTAAGTAGCCAGTTAGCTCATCCATATTTTGACCGTTCAAAAACCTCTGCATCCCTGTTGAATAAAATTAAAGCTTAAATATGACCTAAATAAATTAAATATCTGTACAAAATCATTTTTTTCACAGCCAATATCATGTTTAAATAAGACAAAACCTCTTACTATGCTCTAAATTATTCACCTAAGAAGAAAGGTTTTTTAGTATTATTTTCATTTTATTATCTTTTATATTTCTTTTAAAATAAAGCTCTTGGTTTTCTGATTTTCTAAAGCTGCCCTATGATATTATGACAAATTCACACTCTGAACCCCAGATGATTTTGGACCACTTTTGGTCCCCCTGGATTTATATGTAATAAAGTTTGTATAACCTTAGCCCTGTCATGCACTGTAAGCTTATAACAAAGATTTTTTTTCAGGACAACCTAGGCTCTAAGAATATTTGTGCTGTAGTGTCGTAAACTGAAAAACATAAAACATGTGTTACATTATCACTTTTATCACTCACACTTTTCAACATACTGTAGGCATTCACGGCACGTTGTACATGTATGCTAGGATGACTATAAGTTGATATTATAGGTGTGATAACACTTACCAACTCTTGATTAAAGAGCTATTTGGAGGCTGATGTTTCCGCCTTTGAGTAACATTAAGCAACTCGCCGCAGATGTACCGACACTGTTTTCAATATTGGCGTAAACGTTAGCCTGCTACACAACTAAATACACAATTAAGAGATATTGTCAACGGTGGACTAAATTAAAATACTTCACAATTCAATGTAACGTTAACAAAAATCTCCTCGGCTCTAATAGTTCGCTATCTTATTCAGGTTTAGCTCTGGCAGTGATGGCGATAATGATGAAGGCACCTCTGAAGACAGCGTGCTCCTGCAGCGCATGCGCACTTCCTATCCCATAATTTCGATTTTTTTTATCTCATAATTATGACTTTTTATCTCATAATTTCGACTTTTTTATCTCATAATTATGACTTACCACTGGGATATTTTTTTTTTTAGTGGCGGAAACAGGCTTCCATACTGCTGTTCCTGGCTTAAAGTTGCATTTTTTAAATTTGAGATATCATGGAGCAGAAATACACTTACATTTTCACCAGAAGCAATAAGTCAGTGGTGACTCCAACCTTTTACAGTGTCTCTGTCCTGTCAGCGGAGACAACAGCTAGGAGACAAACTGTCTTATTACCAGGATGAGAAACATCAGAAATGTACTTTAGAAATACAGTAAGTAGGAGTGAAGAAAACTCCCTTTGATTTATTAGCACCACTGTAGCTCTATAGGCCCACAGTGAAACCAGAAAACATGCAGTGAAACATCATCATAACCTACAGACAGCATGAGATCTGTGTGATTTGAATATTAAACTTCATTTTGTGCACCACAGGGGGAAAAAAACACTGTATTAACATTATTTAAAACACCTGAATGGGAAAAAGAGTTTTATGTCCAAACGATGATGCTAAGAATTCCACTGCATGTACGCTACATGTATGCAGTTATATGTTGTGTTTATAACACATACGTGCATTGTAGTTATGACACATACGTATCACTGCGTGACCACAGTTATACGTATGTGTTATAAACACAACAACAAACAGACAAAAAGGTTAGCGTTCCCAAGACAGACTTTTGTGCTTGCGTGTTCGGTCCATCTCCCCTCCGCTACGGCAGCGGAGCGGATACGTTTCACTCTAGTCTAGGTGTGTACCTCCACTGGCTCCACTGCAGCTCCGGCAGTCCGGACCCTTGATACGCAAGGCTTCTATTTCTGCCGGATGCTGGAGCACGGTGCACCAATTCAGACGGATTCAGCAAAGGGCGGACAGAAGTCACACGCCGAAAAAACAACATAACATCCAACATAACATCAGTTTTCATAATAAAACACTCCATGTTGACGCCAGCACTAAAATCTCAAAAAAGAGACAAATCAAAGCACTTCTTCTAATCCTTAGGTTGGGAACACTAACCTTTTGACGGGTTTGTTGTTGTATAACGTAACGTATCTGCATACATGTAACATACATGTAACCGGTAGAATTCTACCCCTAAATTCCACCAGATCTGTAATTATGGCAGGAACTCCTTGGTCTCGCAAATCCAGCTGTCCGGCAGTGCTGCACCGTGCTGCACTCAAAACGAAGCCGGTGGGAGTTAACGGAGCAAAACCGTAGCGGAGCCGTTCCACAACGTACATGCAACCAGTGGAATTCCCGGGTAGGCCTCATGATTATTGACTTGAACTCATATTATTATTCCACTTCAATGTGTTAATGTTTTTGCACGCTGTTTGTCATCCATTATCTGTGTCTGCACAGCTTTTCCTTTCTCTGCTTGTACCATTAGCGAGCTCCATTGGGGACTTACTGACTTCCTCTGTGTTATACTAACACCTTATCTGGATGCACTACTGGAGGAAAGTGTATATTTTGTGAATAAATGGCCTTTACTTGACTGAAAGGAAGTGTTTTCCTTGTCTGGGCTAGTCTAGACTTGAAAAATAATATGAAAAGAGACGACAACTCATAACTCATAATACTATGTACTATCTATTTTTAAATCATTTTCTAGCTGTTAGGAAGGTGTATGAAGGCTAGCTGAGGTCCTACAATATTCATCGAGTAGTGCAACTTTTCTCAGGAACCACTTTTACTTTTTAGGAACAAGAAGGCCATATGTTCCAGGTAACTCAGTCGCCATGACAAATGTTTACAGTTCATGCTTTTGCAAACCACTGCTACTTTCACATTTGTACATGTTTTCTCAAAATGTGTGATCATTTTCACATTACATGTATAGGTACAGGTATACCTGGCTGTGAAGCCAGTGACTACAGTGCGAGACTACATCATATATTAGTGTGACACCGATGGATATTTTCAAGGAGTCCTCAGCCCAATTTTCAGCCATGATTGCGGTGTCAAAAACCATATGTTTTTAAAGGGAAGTCAGGACAACTCCAGCTGTTTGTGGCGATCAAAACAGGTATTTTAAGCGAAACATGATCTTTTCCCAACCCTAACCAAGTGTTTTTGTGCCAGAACGAGCAATTAAGGGCGCGTTCACACCAGCCTTGTTTAGTCCGGTTAAACCGAACCCTGGAGCATTTGCCCCATGGTGCGGTTTGTTTGGGTCGGTCTGAACGCTGGCCTCGAACTCTGGTGCGGACTAAACAACCGCACCCTGGTCCGCCTCGTAGAGGTGGTCTCGGTCCGCTATCAAGCGAACTCCAGAGCGGATTATTTCTGGTGTGTACAGTATAGGAGCATTCATTCATTCATTCGTTCATTCATTCAAGGAGATGCATGAATTCTATAAACAAGAGCTGCTTTTATGATGAGCCAACTTTGTGATTTTTACACGTTTGTGAATGTCTGCTTACCTCACTGGTCCCCGCTTGTGTAGAAAAAACTTCATGGAAGGCCCTCATTATTGCCTGTCATCTACTCCGGTACGATCATCGGATCGCATAGCGTCTTCGGCGAAATGCATGGATCAAGACATTATTTAATGCCCGCTGCTCTATGAGGCGTTCATACGCGCGGTCCATTGAAGTTTGCGTGTAAGCGCTCCAGATCAGCACTAATGTAAAAATAAGCAGACGCTCTGTGATGTACAGTAGGCTACTGATCTGATGTACAGATTTGCTGTCTACCCGCCTAAACAGTTCAATAACAGAAGAGCGTTGCGGCCACGTGAGTTTTGTTTACAGATTTTGGACCGTTTGAGTTTGGCCTTTGTGAACGCAAACCGGAGCGACTCAAAATTGAAACAATGTATCATCCTCGCGTTGGTTCGGATCAAAAAACAGACCTTTAACGGACCTTTAGGTGTGAACCCGACCTAAGAGGAGTTTGTTTGGTGAACTGCTGTCAAGAATGAAACACCAACCTCGAGACTCGGGATGGATTTGTCCTTAGATGTTATTAACGTGCTGTGAAAGCACACAGCTCATCACTTTTTGATGTGAATTAACTCTTCTGAAACGTCCCCTGTGATGTCACAACTGGAGAGGTGTAAATGTTTTTTAGTGGAAATGGACCCAAAATGCTTCATGGACATACAGAAGTGTCCCCTCTCCTCGAAGGCTTTCCTATAAAGTTATTTAAATGTTTTTTTTTCTTTTTAATTACACTGTACTATTCTTGATGTTGCGCTTCATTTGAATGTACCCACTGCTTCTTAACTTAATTATCTTTGGTGTTTTTATGATTTTAATCATCCATTGATGAATTGAAGTTTATTTCTCTTGTATAACTGTGTATTTTATTGTTGTGTTTTTGTGTTCGTTGTGAAGCACTTTGTAATGCTGCTTTTGATAAGTGCTATACAAATAAACGTATTATTCTAATCGTTAGCATTATTATTAGAAATCTTTCCATTCCAATAGTTTGGTTGCCAACACATTAATGTTCAAACAGTGCCACAGTCTGTTTGTTGGCTGACGTTCAAACAAGCAACACTTCATCATGATAGAGATGTTACAACACAAATGCTTCTCAAAACTCAGTTTGAAACATTTTATTTGTCATGAGTTCAGTCAACATCCAAAGCTTTCAAGGAATCGTTCACTCTAGAACGAAATTCAGTCATTATCGACTCACCCTCATGCTGATGAGAAGTCCGGTGTAGTTTCTTATTCCCCAAAGTGCAGCTGGAGACCCGCGGGAGTACCCTCCTACATCCATATAACGGGCGTAAATGGTGTCCGAGACGAAAAGGTCCATAAAACTACACAAAAACTTTGTAATATTCCTCCATACTGCTCGTCCGCTGCAATCCAAGTGTCCTGAAGTGGCGACATCCAGAGTTCACTCGAAACAACGTCATTTAGTACTCACTTGGATTGCAGCGGACGAGCTAGTTTTATGGACCTTTTCGTCTCGGACACCATTTACACCCATTATATGGATTTTTGCTGCAGTAAAATAAGAAACTACACCGGACTTCTCATCAGCATGAGGGTGAGTCGATAATGACTGAATTTTGTTCTAGAGTAAACTATCCCTTTCATTAAACTGAATAACAGTTTTTAAAAGCTCACAATTGATATGAAAGAAACATAAACACAGTTACCATATAATTTCACAGCTGAAGCTTAAACTTATTAATTTAATTTAGAAACAATGTATATATGATTTAACCATGCACACTTACGATGACCGTTGCACTGCCGAGTCTGCAGGTACTGTAATAATTTATACTGATTCGGCTACACTTAGAATTAGACCAAATGGATACAAAAAATCTGCAGTTTGAAAGGATTCATGTTTAATCAATCAGTCAATTGTTGAAGCGCCAATTCAAACCAAAACATCTTTTTTTCCAAATATTTCCAATGTTTTCCAATGTTTTCCAAATTGATCAGGTCTATGCCATACTCCTCGATCCAATTTATTTACAGGGACCCAACATTTCCCCCATGAGCAAGCACTTAGCAACAGTGGCGAGAAAAAACTGCCTTCTAACAGGCAGAAATCTCAGAGCAGAACCAGACTCAATGGTGGGCGGCCATCTGCCTCGACCGGTTGGGTTGAGAGAGAGAGAGAGGGAGAGAGAGAGAGCGAGAGAGAGAGAGAGGGAGGGAGGGAGGGAGGGAGGGGGAAGACACAGTGGGAGAGATGGGGACAAGAATGTTCCTTCTCAGCCAGTAGCATAGACAACTGGTCCCAATCTGACCTCCTCTCTGGTGTATCCTGCAACACATCAACATAATTGTCACGGTGCAACTGTGGCAGTCTGGTGGTTTTTCTGTTTTCTGTGTTCTGTTCTCCCTATCTGCGTTTCCCCCCTCCTTTCTCCCTCACCTGTTCCTTTCCCTGTGTGTGTGGCGGCAGCGGCTGACACCTGGCAGTGGCTCTCCGTCGGTGGCTGGGCCGACACCTGGCAGTGGTTCTCCATCGGCTGTTCCTGCTCCTCAGTCTGAGGTCTCACCAAGTCCTGTTCCTGCCCCTCGGTCGGAGATCCGGCCGAGTCCTGCCCTTTGGTCGGAGATCCGGCCGAGTCCTGCCCCTCAGTCGGAGGTCCGGCCAAGTGTTGACCCTGCCAGTGGTTCTCCAGCCAGTGTTTCTCCGTCGGTGGAGGGTTTCTGTCTTCGCCACCATCATCCTGAGGGTTTAAGCCCTCGCTGCCAGCCTCCAGAGGGTTTCTGCCTTCGCCACCGGCCTCCAGTGGGTCCCAGCCCTTGCCTTCAATGGTGGGCGCCATCTGCCTTGACCAGTTGGGTTGAGATAGAGAGAGAGAAGGAGGGAGGGAGGGAAGGAGAGAGGGAGGGGGAAGACACAGTGGAAGAGATGGGGACAAGAATGTTCCTTCTCAGCCAGTAGTGTAGACAACTGGTCCCAATCTGACCTCCTCTCTGGTGTATCCTGCTACATATCAACATAATTGTCACAGTGCTACTGTGGCAGTCTGGTTGTTTTTCTGTTTTCTGTTCTCCCTATCTGCGTTTCCCTCCTCCTTTCTCCCTCACCCGCTCCTTTCCCTGTGTGTGTGTGTGTGTGTGTGTGTGTGTGTGTGGGCGTGGCGGCAGTGGCTGACACCTGGCAATGGTTCTCCATCGGCTGTCCTGCCCCTCGGTCAGAGATCCGGCCGAGTCCTGCTCCTCGGTCGGCGATCCAGCCGAGTCCTGCCCCTCGGTCGGAGATCCGGCCGAGTCCTGCCCCTCGGTCGGAGGTCCGGCCGAGTCCTGATCCTGCCAGAGGATCTCCAGCCAGTGTTTCTCCGTCAGCATAGGCCGTCGTCATCCTGAGGGTTTCAGCCTTCCCCGCCAGCCTCAAGAGGGTTTCTGCCTTCGCCGTTGGCCTCCAGTGGGTCCCAGCCCTTGCCTTCAATGGTGGGCGGCCATCTGCATCGACTGGTTGGGTTGAGAGAGAGAGAGAGAGAGAGAGAAGGAGGGAGGGAAAGAGAGAGGGAGGGGGAAGACACAGTGGGAGAGATGGGGACAAGGATGTTCCTTCTCAGCCAGTAGCGTGGACAATTGGTCCCAATCTGGGTGTGGCGGCAGTGGCTGACACCTGGCAGTGGTTCTCCGTTGGCTGTCCTGCCCCTCGGTCGGACATCCGGCCTAGTCCTGCTCCTCGGTCAGAGATCTGGCCGAGTCCTGCCCCTCGGTCGGAGGTCCGGCCAAGTCCTGCCCCTCGGTCGGAGCTCCGGCCGATTCCTGACCCTCGGTCGGAGGTCCGGCCGAGTCCTGCCCCTCGGTCGGAGGTCCGACCGAGTCCTGCCCCTCGGTCGGCGGTCCGGCCGAGTCCTGATCCTGCCAGTGGTTCTCCAGCCAGTGTTTCTCCGTCGGCGTCACGGCCAACCAGCCCCAGACTGTCTCCTGACCTCCTGGTCTCTCCCTCCCCAAACTGACTTTTAATCCTGAATAGAATAGGAAACCCAATAAGTTCAGTGTCTGTGGATTTCTGAATCTGTCTTCTCACTTGGGTAATCAGTCTGCGGTACTACCATTTCAGTAAGTGATCATGTGCACGGCTCACTTACGTGTCTTTTGTAAAACAGGATGTAGGAGGAGCTTTGGCGCTTGGCACACACAGAGTGACCGGTTGTTTCAGTGACCACTCCGTCATTGTAGGTGAACCAGCGGTCGTTCGGGTCTTCCTGTCCCACATCTATATCCACACCATCAGAGATGTAGTGTCCTAACAGGAGAAGAATCATTGTTAATTTGGGCTGTCACAGGACTCAGTGGACAGCATGTATGTTAACGGACAGTTTAAGTCAAATAATAGATTATCTTACCACTTTTTGCAGAGTGTCCGAGGTGACTGATGGTGCTGACCAAACTGTAGCAGGCACCGCCCTGAGAAGGAGCACAGGTAATCACAGTTAGTACACACAAATTTTTCACATGTTCACCGCATCAGCACCAGTCTGATGAGTTGGTTTGCAATTAGGTCATTCAGTTTTTCCTTACCTCCCTGGAGGACACCACCAGGTCCCTCAAGAGGTCCACGGGGTCATGGACCTTTTTGAGCTTGAACGTTGGAGTGAACCTGAAACGTTTCAGGTGCAAGACCAGCACTCTGTAGATAGAAAGAAGATGTAAGGGCACCAGGTGACAGAGAAAAACAGATAAAATATGGTGTTACTAATAACTGGACAGAAAGTTAGGCTTTGTGATGGATGTGATCTCACTCACCTTGGCAGGTTCACAAATGACATGCTGTTGCGTGACACGGTGGCGCCGCACTCACACTTATACTCCAACTCTGTCTCCTGCAGAACAGCACAGAACAAACATGCTTAACTTCTATACTGAATTAACATGACATTAAAACCAATAGATATCCCTACACATGCTAACATAAGCAGTGGTTCTGGGATTGACATGTGTTTAATACATGATATTATCACATTTTATCAGTGGGCAGGAAAAGTATTTCTTACCTTGAGGTAATTCTCAAGCATTTGTTCAATGGTCCCTTTTCCAGGCATGAGGTCCAGGGAGAGGTTGGTAAACTCCTCCTCTCTGGTGGATCCTGCACCACATCTACATCATCAAAAGACAATAGAGTTAAGATACAGCTGCAGAGGAAGGTCTGCTGTGGAGGATTTCAATTCAATTAAATGCTGTGACATAATCCAATAGTTAAAGATCAGAGTATTTTTACAGTGTGGTATTCGTACTGTTACTCAAATTAAGAATCTGTGAATGTGTGTGTCTGTGTAGTTGTACCTTTTGCACGTCCTGATGTTCTGCATCTTAAACAGCATGTGATCTTCCACCGGACAGCTGTAGGTTCTGTCCATGCTTGCTGCCTTCATCCTCAGCTGTGTTTCCAAAGACCTCATTTGGTACAGCACAGAGGTGAGGAACTCATGAGCATCCTGCAGATAGACACACAAACATACAGAGAAGTTTAAACACAGAGGAGAAACCTATCAGGAAGTGGTGAAACAAAAAAATAACATGAAACTACGTTACGCACCTTCTGGGAGAGATCAGCGAACTCTGGATTCAAGGTGGCGACTGCATTCTTGAATCCAGTGAGGAGGCGTGTTTTGTGACGCGCATCACGTGAGAGGTGAGACTTGCTGATGTCCATAAATGAACTGGAAAGGGAAATAAAAGGGTCAGAGGCATTCTCTTTCTTTGTTGGTGTTGAAGGTACAATTTAAGGATAAAATGAGTGTTTTTTTTCTTTAGGGTGCTGTACCTCATGATTGCAGTGTCGGGGGTTAAACTCCAAACCGGCTCCTGACAGCTGATGCTTTTAACAAAGTCCTCTAGTGTCAGGAGGCTCTGCAGGCAAGAGTTCATGTAGCAGATCTGTGTGTGGTTCGGTAACCTGATACACAAACAAAACAAGTCAAACATATCTCATAAACATAATCATTAAATGTCTTTTTTTCTCTCTGTTTTACTTTTACTCTTTCTTGTGTATGTGTGTGTGTGTATTTGTGTTTATATGCAGGTGTATTTACCCAAGGCACTTGAACTGCTGATGTCTAAGGGGCTTTGGGACGGAGATTTTAGGTTTTTCATCCTTTTCAGTCACAGGTGGAAGAACTTTCTTGAACAGAGGTACCTTTCCAACTGTAACCTCCATCACCGTGTCTTGGTGAGTGGTGGGGGGGCACCGCTGATGTCCGACGGGCTTCGGGACTGAGATTTCAGGTCCTTCATCGCTTTCAGTCACAGGTCGAAGAACTTTCTTGAACAGAGGTACCTTTCCACCTTTAACCTCTGCCACCCTGTCTTGGTGAGGGGTGGGGGGGCACCGCTTCTTTAGGCCCGGTTCTTCAGGAGCTGGTGCGACCCTGTTACTTTTCTGTTGTAGTAAAGAAATACTCTGGTTAAATCATGCAAAGACATCATGCACACTCTTCCACCTAGAGTGCTGCACTTATGTCAATCATACATACCTTATGCCACCAGCGAGGCTTCTTACTCTTTTCCTTGGGCTCACTGGTTTTGTCCACCAAGCTGATGACCCTGGCAAAAGAAATGATCAAAGACAAGCTAAGTTATTGTGAAGCAAATAAATTGTGGTTTTAATCACTCAAACTGAATGTGCTAGCTGGGAATAAAGGAATGTAATCCTTACCTTGTTTTCTCCTTTTGCTGGTTGTGGTGGAAACAAAAAAAAACAATTAGAATTCAAATGTGTCAAATATATTTGGTTGCAATTACAACTTAAAAATTCAATATTAATTCCTACAAACTACCCAAATTAATGTAATACACAGCCGTTCACACATACCATGGGCCGACCAAAAAGTCGATTCCAGATGGAGATTTTTTCTTTACACTTGATGTTGGCAGCAGAAGTGAGTAAGATGGAGACACTGTTGATAAAGAGAAATACAGTTGTTGATTTGAAATGATCTACTAAACTACAAAAAAAAAAAACTGAAGTTGAAATAAGGTCAAGGTCACATTAACAGTAGAGAAATGACATTAATTGTGTAGAATAAATCATTAATCTTCTCGAGCAATCATTTTAAGGAATTGATCACTCCAATCTGCGTTGAATTCAGGATAGTACTGATTAGTTTAAAGGCTTTTTTTGAGAATTTTAATGATGGGTCTGTAGCAAATTTAGTCATGATTCAGGTCTTTTCAAAGCTGTGTTAGCAGAATCTATATATCTGAGACCAACTACAGTCAGTGTCCACACACGTGGTTTTCTTTGAGAACTTTGAGTAAAATCACCTACCAAACTCAAAAAGGAAGTTAATCAACCTGACCATGGGGACAAAGAAATAGTCAGGGCAGCAATATGAAAGCACAGTTGGATTTCCTTACCTGCTCTGAGAGCTGGGTGTCTTTCTACTCTCATCTGCTACCACATGTGTAACTTGTACAGAATTCTGTAGAAAAATTAACAGGACACGAATTAATGAAACATAATGTAAACAGTAGATAAAAACTTAACATAAAACAGAGTATTTACTAAATACCACAAACTGTCAAGTTAAAATAAGGTCAATGTCACAATAACTGAAAATGTGAAGAAGACAAACCTTTCCAGAACAGCAGAATAGATGAAACATCTTGGCTGCTCGTCGCATTAATCGCTATCAAAATTAAACTTGACTTGACTTGACTTATCCAACGCTGCTATGGTCTGCTTATCCAAACCTGCTCTTGTAATTTCAGCGAATAGTCTCTAGGCAACAGAAGTTCCGTGGCTTTGATTTGGTTGAAATCTGAGGTCTAAGTTCCAATTGTGGCTCTTACGTGTCAAATGATAACAACTTTATGTGGTAACATGGTTTAAACTACAAATATGTGAAAAAAATAATAATAATAAAAATTAAAAATTAAAAAAAAGCTTATGTTTATTAATCTTCAGAAAGCCCTATCATTACCTGCTCTATTGGCCACTTATAACAAAAAATCTAAATGGACTCAGTAAATGTAGAAATACATTTTATTATTATCATTATTATCATTATTATCATTATTATTATTATTATTATCATTATTATTATTATTATTATTATTATTATTATTATTATCATTATTATTACATCTACTCCTTATTTGTGCATGTGATTTGTCTGATGGGGCCAGATGAAACTCACTTTTCTCTCAACTACCTAGATATTATTTATCAGGGTCAAACACATATTGCTGTTCCTGGCTTAAAGTTGCATTTTTTAAATTTGAGATATCATGGAGCAGAAATACACTTACATTTTCACCAGAAGCAATAAGTCAGTGGTGACTCCAACCTTTTACAATGTCTCTGTCCTGTCAGCAGAGACAACAGCCAGGAGACAAACTGTCTTATTACCAGGCTGAGAAACATCAGAAATGTACTTTAGAAATACAGTAAGTAAGGAGTAGGAGTGAAGAAAACTCCCTTTGATTTATTAGCACCACTGTAGCTCTATAGGCCCACAGTGAAACCAGAAAACACACAGTGAAACCTCGTCATAACCTACAGACAGCATGAGATCTGTGTGATTTGAATATTAAACTTCATTTTGTGCACCACAGGGGAAAAAAGACACTGTGCATGATGAAAACCTGGAGATTGAGTAGTGTTTTCACATGCACTCCTCTCAGAGTCAGTGTAGATTTTCATATTTAATCAACTGGGAACATGTTTGTTTCATTGGATAGACGAGTAACGGACAACAAAAACACAAGCATACTACTCAGTATGCCTGTGTGTGTTGCTGTTAAATCTTAGTAATGATAATAATAAAAACAGTTTCTATATGATTTAATCTGTTGTCACTTTGAGTTTGTTAAAAGCCAAGGGGCTGTGTTTTGTATTAACTGAAAGCGTGAGAGGAAAGACGTGATTTTTGACGGGCTCCCAAGTTGCAGGATACATTATTTGATCACTCTTGTGACTTGTTAGTCAAACGAACAGTCGAAGACTCCACTCAGGTTTCTGGCTGCAGATTTGATTTTTGCAGATAGACTTTTATGACTTATTTTCATTTAGCTGGATAAAGTTTTGGAGGATCCAACATTTTATTTCTAGGAAACAAGATATCATGCACTGTTTTTTAATGGAACATAGGTCTGTGTGTCATCCAAGAAAAGGAAATCTCATTTGGATGCTAAGTATAGTGTTCTTTTAGCATGTTCCAGTGCATGGGCAGCTGTTGTTTGTTTCTTTAACATTGTCAAAATGGCTGTGTGTGCTGCAGGAGCGATGGTGGCTGGCTGTGATAGGGGTGACGGGGGCCACGACAATGCCTGTCTCCCTCCCCGCTGTTCCACCCAGGAGCCTAAACTACTAATGGCCCCCTAATGTATAAATACCATTCTGTAGGCATTAGTCACACTTTCTCTCTTTCTCCGACACACTCAAACATGTATGCACACACACACACACATACTGAGAGAGGTAGGTCTATAAGGCATTAGTCACAGTAGCAGCCCTGCCTATGGTTGGATTGCAGATGAGGGCCAAGGCCAGGGGCTGAGGGTCTAAATTCTCTTGCACAAACAATGCATGTCAGAGAGGCCTCTCACAGGCATTCTTCAGGGATGGGAAGATGTTGTTTGGAGCACAAAGAGAGGGCAGCAGGACCGTGCCAGAGACTGGTGAAGATAGAGATGTGCATATCCAGAAACACAGGTTGCTATTGTAATGTGTGTGTGTGTTTTTCCTCAGTTCATATCACGACTGTGTGTGCATGCGAGGCCGTTCTGTTGAATAAATGTCCAGCGGGATGTGTGAATAGAGCAGCGCTGACAGAATTTGAAAACATGTTTACTTTGAAGCTGTGTGTGTCATGGAAATCTGTGCAGGAGAGCGGCATTTTTCTTTTTATTCCTGATGTTGTGAAGTGAGACCACAAGCAGCGGAAGACAAAAGCTTCCCCAATCCCCGGGGGATTTGTTGACAGCTAAATATCTTCATTCTCACATGAGGCATTACGGATGCAAATTGCCATTTAGGTGCATGTATGCAAGAGTGGCGAGATCATTAATTCCTATTTAAAGCATCATTTATCAGAGTTATATAAAGACTGTATGAATGGCCATTAATCACTGTATATTGAGTCAAAATCTTGTGTATAAAATGTGTGTATTTTTATGCTTTTTTTCGTTTGTGTGTGTGTTTGTTTGGGTGGGTGGGTGTGAGTGAGTGGGTGCATGAGTGTGACCTTACCCTAACTTTCTGACATTTTCCCACACACATCAAGGAAGCTCTGAGCTGACAGCCAAAAACACTTTGATAAATTCATCATCTTCGTCTTTCCACCACATACACGATCAATCAAATTTCTTTTAGAGCCACTTGAGGCACTTTTACGATTGTTAAAGGACCAGCAGGGACCCTTAGAAAGGTCTTTTTTGGCGGGAATCAACGTCTCACACATTCATGTATGTGCAGACATAACAGATCCTTTGATCCAAGGAAAGAACTACATTTTTTTGCTAAAACTAACAGATGGTTCTGGGTCAAAAGCCCGTCATGCTGCTGCTAAAGTACAAACCCATATTTCAGTCTACTTAACAATTAGTGAACCTCACAGCATGGGACACAGAGATCATTATTGGTGAGCATCAATCAGACCCCTGAAACCAACCGTGGCAATGCAACTATTACTGAGCTGTGACCACTCTGTGCCTGTGACCTTATAAGAGGGGCTGTAAAACACATAAGGAGGCTTTCATTCACTTTCTTTTTTAGTTTCACAGTATTCTTCTATCACAACCAACCTTTAGAGAGCAAACAATTTTGCAGTCTGATCAGAAGCCAAGACAAAATTAGAGAACATTAATACCTTGTTTTCATCAAAAAGGTTGTGTATGGTTTGGCGCGTTTGTGTTCGTGTAGGCCGTTATGTGACTGAGCAGGAATGTGCGTGTGCGTGTGTTAAAATAACAGCGTTTCTCTTAAGTGGCTGGAAACTCTAACGAGCAAACGCTGTCGGAGGGGGATTCCATGAGAAAACACCTCACCAGGGCTTTCCTCGACATCCTTTTCCTCCACCCACACTCATACACACTAATGGACAGTGACATGCATACATGCAGAGAGAGTGAGGCATGCTAATTTCTGCTTCTCTTGGACAAAGCTAAAACCGTGCAGGATGCCGGCAGGTTGTTGTCGTTAAGACATCAAATAGCTGGAGCATAGGAGAGTGGCTGCACCGAGCTTCCCTGAGATTCTGTTTCATCGTTCAGAGGACAAAAGACACCTGAATCAGTGTGTGTGTACATTAAATACTTCATAAAAGCCTCCCTGACTCACCATTAATCCCTCCTCCTTCCCACTAGATCCATATTTAACTCCTCATTTCATTATTGTTGTTCGGCCCACGGTCTCCAGCTGATGTGGTTGTAATGTTTTACACCTTTGGAGAATTGCTGGGCAGAGGGGAGCAGTTCTCCCCAACACCATGAGGCACATTTTCCACTGATTTAGATGTTTCTCCTGTTTACCAGGTGAAGACCCCAGAGAGAACCCAGGCTGGAAACTTAAACGAGGAAGCCTGTTTTAACGAGAGAGGGGAAAAAAGGCTTTACAATTTGATTTCACATCACGGCAGAAAAAAGCTGGAAACCGCCAAAGGTAGTGGAACACAACTGCTTCTGACCTCGCAGGGTAGCAGACAACGATGAGGGGAGCATTTTCAATTCTAAACGTGGGATTTTGGATCAACAGAAAGACTGGCACCTTCTTTTTGTAACATCTCAGCACTAATAGTTTCCATAATGTCACACGTTCAGACAGCAACACTGGCTGATCTCGTGAACTGCGTCATGGAATGTCACGGATCATTTGGCAACTGATGTCACAGGCAACTAGACAAAAGCAATGTTTTTCTCACCTGTGATTTGGATGTGTGTAAGAAAGAGGTTCTGTCTCATCAACCAGGATTGGATGATTACAGCCCTCAGAAAGACTTAACTGCACTTTTGGACTGAATCTGCCAGTAACTGTTATTTTGCTGTCATTTATAATGTCTTTAAATTCGTTTTTGATGCCTGCAATTCCATCAAATTACACAGTCTTATCCATTAACACAAAAACTCCCTCTTTCTGTTCTTTTAGATACGTTTTAGATACGTTTTTTAGGTTGGAAGAGGTGTGCTTCAGCACAGTACAGTTGCACATGCATGGGTACGCAACGTGGACATGAAGTATAATCATGCCATATTACGCCACCTCGCATAACCAAGAAATCCAGGAATAGAAAACCGTCGTATGACCAAAACAACACAAAATAAGCCACAGAAAAGTCAGTGAAGTTAGTCATGTTCTCTGTGTTGTTCTCCAGTGTGCTGATGTGATCACATATGTAGAAGAGGTAACCGTGCTCAGGCCCAATTGCGGCCGGAGCTACGCGAGTGCAGGGCAGAGCGGGACTGGGGAGGGGACAATCGTGCTTAGACACGTTGCGGAGCAACTGGACCAAGTGTGAGTGCACCCTAATATTCTCCAGTTGGCCAGAGACACAGTAGCCATGTTTCCATCCAAAGTGATTCGCATTACTGGGCAATGCGCATTAAAAGAAATTCGAATCATGTGTGTTTCCATCAAAAGAACGGACTTTGGTGAAAACTACAAATTCGCGCGAGTTTTCTAAGTCACGCGAGATTTTCCGCGGGTTGGCATGGCAACCAGCCTGTAAACATTCCGTCGTCTTCCTGCCGGTGTTTTGATGTGGTGTTTTAATGGTTTACAATGGAGAGAGGACTTCAGTCATTAATTACATTAATTACACTGAAATATTTAAACTTTGTTTTCGACCCCGAGCCACTTCGGCTCAGCATCCGTTTTTCTGCCATGTACTTTTGTTTGAGGCTTTTCCACTTGTTTCTGCAGGCCGTCCATGGTTTATCGAACCCCAATTGAAGCATTTCCCCACACAGTTCTTGATATATGGTGGCGTTTCTTTGGTGTTTGCTGTCCAGGATCGCTATGATGTTTTTTTCTTTTACCAGTCTTAACAAACTTAGTACCTCATCCTCCGTCCACAGAAATCTTGTATCCGCCATGTTGTTTGTTGTCTTCTGAGTGACCCGCAAACACCGGAAGCAGTCGGGGTGAAAGTGCGCTACGTCACTCTTGATTCGCATACAGCTGTTTCCATCCCATTCGAATCAACCAAAACCCGGCCATAGCGAGCGTATTTCATTTTGTGCGAATCAGGGGATTTTAATGCGAATCACGGCGTTTCCATCACCATTTTCCCGATGCGATACATCTAGATGCGCATCTAAACAGCTGATGGAAACGCACCTAATGATGTTGATGTTGCTGCATGTCTGAGAATAGACATGTTAGCTTAATCAACTTTATAAGGTCAGAAAATGTCAGTGCTGTGTTTACAGCTTGGTGTGCTGCGCCAAAGTGACCAAAACAAATAAATTCAAGCAGGTTTACAGAAGTTTAAATGTTGTCAGTTTTCTTATATATAAATCTTATATTAAATATATATATTTTGTGCAATTTTGGCACCACCGTTTCTGAGTGCAATACAACTGTTGTAGATGCGAATCCCAGCTTTCTGAAACACTTTGTCAGAAGTAATGTAGTGTTACATGCTAACTACGAAGAAAACTGACTGCCCTGAAGGCCCTGAGATGTATTTCTTGAAGTAAGTTTGCTCACCACTCACTGCCAAGCTAATGTAACGTGAACCAGTGACAATAACACCTGGCTATAACATGCTACCAGCTAAACCTATGGCAAAATGGGCTGACTTGATTGAGTTGACAACTTTGCTAACACAAAGAAAAATGACTTAGCAAGCCAGCTAATTTACTAGTTACTTACTAGTCCAACAGCAACAAGTCCAGCTCAGCGTCTGTCGTGCAGCCTTCTTGCCTCTTGCTTGGTCACTGTATCTTTTTCTCTTCTTGGCCGTCTCCGTCACGTCTAGGTCACTTCACCTCTGTCATGGTGTCTGTAGAGGCCGTTGAGCCTGGTTACATTGCCCGCTTGTCCAGCCCTGGTTCTGGTGCCCATTCTGGCCCTGGACCTGAAAACCTCCTCCATCTGGCAGTCAGCTAGCAGAGCTAACTTGTAGCAACAGTTAGCAGCAGTTACAGGTTGCTTTCAGGAAACTCTGTGAATCACAGAGTTGAGGCAGAGCAGGCAGAGGACTTCGGGGGGGGAACCAGAAAAATTTTAATGTGCGAATAGCATGGTTTTTAGGTCTGTTTGACCATGAAGTGCCGAAGTCACACCTCTTCCGGTTTGCCCCATGGGACCTTATTTCAGGAAAAAACTTTGTATTGTAGTGAATGGAGAAAGACAAACAGATTTTTGATCCCAAACTGTGCCATGAATCACACATATGATATTTGTCAATTTAAAATATAATTTTCCAAGTCAATTAAGTCGCAGTTTGTCATAAAACTAATGAAATATAAGACTGTGAAAATAAATCATTATAAAGACTACAGTGTCCTCTCATTGAACAGTCACCAAAACCCGTAACCTAGACATTGTAGAGCTGTCCCGTATATTAGCAGCTCACAAAACTGACCAACTACCCTTTCACATAACTGCAGTTCTCAATATGACCAGTTTTATTGTGATTTTAATCTACCTTTTCTGTGTCTTGGCGGCCATGTGACGATGTAGTTCACTGAGCGATTGAACGCAAAACTAAGTGATATTTTACTTTAATTACGAGAAACTGCCGCCTTCTTGGCCTGAAAAATGATCCTTAAATTGACAAACATCATATGTGTAGTTCATGGCACAATTCAAGCAGAATCAAAACATTATTTGACAACCAGACGAAGTTTGGTCCCATGGGCTCCACTGGAGGGGGCGTGACTTCGGTTCACTATATAAACCTTGCACCAATGAATTTGAAAAAGAACAATAGGTGGTGATAGGCGTGGCACACCTGTTGGATGGTGCCATGTCCACATCTTACAGCCATTACCTCCCAGTTCAAATCTCCACTCCATTACACTATTACACTGTTACCACAATACCACCAAAGACGACAGCATCATCAATCTTCTGCTGTCTTTGAACACACACACACACACACACATACACACACACACTGAAGGCAACTGACAAGCCTTTCTCCGCTGCACTCAGGCCTCCTCCTGCAGGGAGTTTATTATTCTTTCTCCTCTGACGTGTTCTGTGCTCTTTTATCTTTGAATAATGCATGAAGCCTTTTTGAAATCCAGTTGTACATTTGGCACCAACACTCGGTTTATTTGGCTTTACTTTTAGATGCCGAGGTGCCCCACATATTATAGAAGTCTGTCAAACCTCAAACCCCCGCTCTTTTTCTTTTTCTCAACAATGACACACGCAATTTACAGCAACTTTCTTTGGTTGACTTTGTGCAGCAGGCCCCATGCCTCCTGCTTTAGCATTTATAACACTTATTTCTTACAGTAGGTCCTGCTTAGGAGTGTCCAAGCCTGTTACTGGGATCTTTCCCTCCCTTGTGTATTGTAATGGTGTCGGGGCGATAATGTAAAGTGTTAGCAGCGGGCCGGGTCACTGGCTGCTGTTTTGAGGCCTCTGTGTTCTCTCAGGCCTCTCCTTTCCCAGCTCCTCTCCCCTGAAGCACTGTGGGTGTGTTTAGAGCATGCCCAGCAGGCCGCCCTCAATCACAAAGCCCTCTTCTTCCACAGTCCGAGGCTGCCAGCTGGTGAGAGTGTCCAGTGTAAGTGTGTTTTTGGGAGAAACAGAAAATGTCTGTGCTAAAACGACTTTATCTACTCCTCCCTGCGCCGCCGACCTAACCAGAGAGGAAGAGAATGAAAGAGGCAGACTTAGAGAGAGACATGCAGGACTTGGATCTCGAGGTGGAATAAATCAACAAGCTGGACTCATTATAGCCGGCTCTGCAGGTTTTTTATCTCCCCAGCAGGCAAGCAAGTCTGATAAAGCTCCTCCAGCCAGTAGCAGCTCCACAGAAGAAAAAAAGAACATAAAACACAAAGAAAGAATAAAGTGCTGGCTTTGGGGTTTCAGGAATCCAAATTAACTGTGGGTCATGTCATGTGAGAGCCTGGCTGCGGTAAAGCAAGAAAATGAAACGGCTGAAGTGCATCACCTTTCTGGAGCAGTGGGCAGATCAGCCATTCCCATGGGAACTCACATGGTCCCGATGACCCGCCCACCATGACGGCCTCTGTCGAATGTTCTCAAGCAGAAGAGCCGAAATAAGATAAAAGACGTGGGAGTGTGAAAGTGAAGGACAGAGTTTCTCGTTTTCTCGAGGCCAAATATCACGCTGCACACACCCTCCGGACCTCGCTCAGCTGTGCTCTGCGAAGGAGACAAAATGACAAGTGTTTGATGAGCATCACCCTCCGATCCAGTCCAAGTCCTCGAACAGCACCAGTGGCCACCAAGAGCGATGCATCTGTCAGCTGTCATCTTCCTTAAAGTCTCACAGTCTCCACTTCCTTCCTCCCAGGCGTCGTGCAGCAGCCAGGTTTCAGAAGAAAGACTTTCTGGTGCTCATCACACACCCCTATGATTATTCACAATGGTACTGGAATGCTGCTGAGGCCGAGAGCTGCTTGAGATGTGGCTGTGGCCAGACCGACTGCAAGAGACACATTTACTGATGCTACAATGTCCAAAAACAATCAGGCGACTTCTTTCAGGGCTGTCAAACAGCTGGTAGTGTGCCATGTGGGGCCGCACAGTAAAGGACACAAGTGGGAGAGGAACCCAGTCCTCTGGACCCTCACCAAACTCTTGTGGTGTCTTCACATCGTCTGTTACTCATTTGTACTAACACTCATAGCTGACTGATCTTCTCTAAATAATCTGCTGTTTAAACTAACATTTGTTATAATGGTTATACAAGCGGAAATGCAGAAGTAGTGTCAGTGAGGTGAACGATATTCTGAAAAACTTCAAATGTGTCAGTCCTCTCGTTTTTTGTTCATTAGTTTTATAGTGTACTTTTGGGGTTTTATAGGCTGAGCAAGTTTCCAAAATTCTTTTGGTTGTTTTGTTGTTTGATTAAACTCTGATTGTTAAATTCTAATGGTGCTTTTCAGCTATGTGGAGCCACTGCCTTAAGTCCGGGGGTCCACTTTGCCAGAGTGATGTGAATTGCCTTATTGGTCACCGATAAGGGAATTTAAATAAGTCTTTGTATTACATATTTTCATATATATGGATGTTTTATCTTTATTCTAGGTTGAGTACAGGATCACACATGTTTTGGGTAATTCATAATCTCTACTTCCAAAACTACATATATCACTCCATTTTCCCATTCAGAATACAAGTAAGTGATCAAAATGCTTCTCTCCACACAGTCTCCAGTGAACCACAGTCGTGTATATGAGATTCGATTGGGGTGATGTGCAAAGAAGAATGTAGATATATTTTTACAACAGAATTTTTTCACAGCCTTGAGCTCGTGGATGTTTAAAATAATTTCAAAAGATTTGTTTGTAGAAATTACAAACACTATCAAAAGGAACCTTAGTAGTATCTAAAGTGTAAAGAATCAGGAGTTTGTTTGCTTTGTTTTTTCAAATCAATTTAAAATCAATTTTATATATATAGCCCAAAATCACAATCACACTGCCTCAGTGGGCTTCCTCTGTCCTTAGACCCTTAATTCGAGCGAGGAAAAACTTGCCATATTGAGAAGTAGGTATCTGCCTCCACAACATTGTGAGGGGAAAGGGATTTAATTTGTGGCACTGAGAGCATAAAAAAACACTTTTAATATGGAAACCCTTTCTGGACTATATGGAAAACCTCCCATCCCATCAGACTGGTTGTAGTTTAGTCTTCCTTTATTTAGGATGTGCTGGATGATACGATCCTTGAGTTGAGATCCCCGAGTCTCTCAGTGTTTTGTCCCATTTTCATTATGTATTGTATGTTGTTGTTATTTTTGACATTGTCTATTTGATGTTAATTTTGATTTTCTCATTGTTTATTGTCTTGTTCATTTTTTGTACTATAATCTGGTGGTTCTACGCTAAAAACTATAGTGTTTTTAGTCTGAGAATATGTTCTTTCCTTTTCCTTTTAACACCACAAAAAAGACAAATAACTCAACTATAACTCATTTTCTTTATTTCTTCATCATTGCAGACACTTATCCTAACCAGACATTTGGAGTCAAGCAGCACGGATGTCCTGAGCACATTTTGGTACCACATGGATCAGCCGCCACATTCTGTAAGAGCTGGTTGTTGTGGTCGGCCAAACTGCAGAGCGATGGACTAGCTCTATTTTCAAAGACGCTGATCTCTGCTATTAAAGCAGACACTCACAGTGCTATTTCAGGAGCAGGCCTGGGGGCCACAATAACAGTCTTTTATTGTTGTGGATGGAGCTTGAAATTAAACAAGCCACTTTTGAGCTTCACTGAAACAATTTCAGTGAAGCAGGAGAGGCTGACTTAATGAGGTGGATTTGGGTGGATAATAATAGGAACGATATGAATTCAGAACACATACTGTACCAGCTGAACAATGAAATCATAGGCCTTTTGACTCAGGAGGCATACGGAAGCACTTCAGAGAGGATCCTGCTTGGCTACGGTTTCAGTTTTCATTCCCCCAAAACCATGATTATTCTTTTGAATTTCACCCCATCAAAACTGCACTCAGACCTCGCGGCACCACAGCAATCTGCCGGGTCTGTGATTTGCATCTCAGGATTTATGGCGACACGTTTGAAGATCTCCAGATCAAATGCAATATTAGAACGCTGAACTATTTCTCCGGCTCAATAATAATTACATAAACATATACAATCCTGATGATATATTGAGAAATGATGAGAGACGCAAAGCAGAATATGGGGTTGTTTTTTTTGTGCATGACGCCAACCAGGAGGAGGGGCAGGAGGTCAAGGGCATTTTCAGCCACAGCTTTACACACGTTAGTGCATGAAGGATGGTTATATTTCCTGTTTATGCACTAAATGGATCCACTTTGGCCCCTGACCCCAACTACTGCAAACGTGATTGTTTTGATAAAAGCTAAATGGCCACATTTACGATTGCCACTGACGATTACTAATGGTGTTAGTCACTGAGTAGTACATAAACCATATTAATGTGTTCAGCCCATAAGGGCAAAATATTTATTGGTTTGCTGAATGGAGCGAGTCTCGCCACAGCTTAACAAGCAATATGTAACTGCTGGAGAGGGAGAGTGACTTATTGGCCTTCCTCCTGTTTGTCTTTGCCTGTCCAGGTTTGTATTGGCAATGTGGTGACTGAAGAGAAACACAATCGGGCCCAGAGTGCAGCTCTGTGCCCTTCATTCATCCATCACATCAAGGGCTTTCTGAACGCACAGCTCCTACAGGCAATCAGTGCCACCGAGCTCCAGCTCCGGGTGCTGCTCAGTGTAAAGGCTGCCTCAAGGCGCAGACTCATAGAGGTCACAAAGCACTTCCTATACCTCACCCCTTATCGTGGAAACAACAGACAGGTATCAAAGCAGTGTCAAATCAAGATAAAACTTTCTTATTAAGTTCATAAACCCCTGGAGCAATTTTCTCCCTAATGTGTCCCACTGATTGCACAAAAGGCCACATTTCCCTCACACAGCTGAGACATTTCTTGTGTCCTCAGCAGAGGTGAGGAGTAGTTCAGCCAGAGATTTTCTGTTTTAAGGGGGAAATCCTTCTTTATCTTTTCAAACAGAAAACCTTACAAAGGTATTTGACCAGAGACGTGTTGCCCAGCAGATCGACAAGACTCGCAGTGACTCCAATTTTCAATTTTATGTTATGACAGCACTGTGCTTATGGTCTGGTTAGGTTCAGGCACATAAAACACAGACACAAGTGTATGATACTTACACCTTTTGTTCAGCAAGATAATCTGAACAAGCCATAAACAAACTACACTGCGGTCACATTACTAGTGAGTAGATGAGTCTCTGTGTTCGGTGTGATAACGCTGAATGTCCCCGACAACTTCTGTAGTCTCATTTAGCCACTTCACTTCAAGACGAGTGAACCAGAAGTTCAAAAATCTTTTTTTTTTGTTGCTACAAACACTGCTGGATATTGTTCCGAGCTCTCCTTAAAAATATCCAGTTGTTTCAGACTTGCTGAAATGCAGTCTCAAACTGCAGTCACTGGCTTGGAAGCCTTCTCACCTAACTCCATCACCATCCCCTCCACCTCCCAAAATACAAGTCATCATACATACATGTAATGTCAGTGTTATATGTAACGTATTGAAATGTTGATATGATACAAAAACTTATTGCAGAGGTTTGCAGAAATGTTAACTGCCAAAGTTTCCTGCTGGCAACAGGGCTGGGAAAATAAGATCGTATACATTTTTCTTGCTGTCAAGTTCCACTTCTGTCTGCTGATAAGGAAAGGTAGAGAGGAGCTCAGAGTAGCAGTGCAGGCCAAGCAAAGTGTTTTCCTTGGCTCCAGTCAGAATGGGTAACAAGGGAGAAAAGTATGCTCCCAGGATATACCATGACATGTTGTACTTTACTTTATATTACAAATATAAACATGTTTGAAAGGGAATTACTTCATCTGTTGTTCAGAGGGTAGCTTGCACTTGAAAGACGTGCTGGGGGGGATATTTATTGCACTTATATCCACACGTGAACCCACAAACTAATTTTCCCTCTGACTGCCAAAGACCTTCAATCAATTATGTTTCATGTTTCGTGAAAGCTTTTTCACGCCTGATGCCTTTAAGGCACATCAAACTACCATAACAACAACCCTGGGACGCTGACAACTATATTTCAAGCTGAATCTGTGGTTTTATGCTCTATAAAATGGATATTTCATAAAGCATAAATTGTGAAATCTTGGGTTGGATAAGTCTCTTTTGGCGTGACAGCTGTAATAAATACTTGGATAGATGACGGATAGATCTTGTTCCACATTAGCAAAAACCAACAAGATGATAAAAGTGTAAATGCCAGATTTAACCATGCATCCTTTCACCTCGTGGCTCCAGGACTCCAGTGTGGTGTGGCTCTGGGCCACAGGCCTATAAAGAGAGATGAGATAATCTGGCAATGGTGGAGGTCCACTGCGAAGCGTGTATTGTCTGTGATGAAGCTAATAAAGTCCAGCCATGCTGTCTGATCCCTGATATTTGGCCCCGGTCCAGAGCGGGGCATACTGCTCTTGTCTCACCACTTATCGTCTCTTCTCTGCCCCCTCCGAACTGTGACAGGAGGGCTTCCAGGAGCAGCTTTGATCAGTGTCTGCCTGTCATTCAGCATTAGTCACCCCAGGAGCAGGGAGTCTTCTCTGGTCCCGGGATGGACCGGAGAAGGGCTGGATCCTGAATGGAAGGGCCCATGGCTGTGGAACAATCAGCTCTGTGTGGCACAGCAGACGTCTGGGTGTTAGCAGACATACTCTGGTGTGTGCCACATGTCTCACCCCTGACACTGTCATGACCCAATCTGTGCTCCCCTTACAGCTTTATCTCCCTAATATGGCCCCACAACTCTATTAAAAAGGATGTGTTGGTGAGATCATAGCTACTGCTGACACTTACACATGCTCATTTAACCATGATTTAATTGATATTTAATGAGTTTTCCAGGGAAAAACTCCTAAAAACAGTGAGGGCACCAAGTTATACTCATTGCATCCAGAAGACATACAGATCCACAGTGTTTTAATTCCAACAAATTAGCTTATTTCCCATTCCATTAGAATAACACACTAACGACTTGTTTGACAGAATATTGTTCCTGCTCCAAGTCTATTGAGCTGCCAAGCATGACATCAGACGTCTCCTATTCACATCTATCATCTCCCTCTACATCATGTCTCACGTAGAGCGGAGTACAGGAGTGTGCATTTGTGTGAGAGTTCAGACTTGCACACTTTCATTAGCAGAGCCTCAAGGTCACAGGGACTTTCTCTTCGACTGCCGTGGTTTGGATGCTTTGAATGGGAGGATTGTGGAGTGTGATGGTATGAGAGGTTAAACAACAGACATAATGTGAAGACCTCATGGTCCATGGCCGCGGCCTTGGAAGCAGTCACGAGTGCAGCGCAAGAACACACAGACACACATGCACTGGCACACACACACACACACACACACACACACACACTGTAACATCTGACACCGCTTCCCTGCTGCTCCCACCGTGTCAGGAGGGGAAGTCCATTCATTTCAGAAAAATGCCTTGTGAATCAGAAAGACTCCGAACCAGGACTGAGGTTTCAGTTTACACGGAGACTGAACGTTAACAGCTTGTGTCTGCAACATCCGAAACCCTTCATAAATAATATTTAGATTTTATATGCAAAGACTGTGATAAGGCGGACTGGACCATCGATCATGAAGCAATGTAAGCTCCATTGAACCGTAAATATAAGGCGACATTAAATTTCACATTGTTCATTTTAACCGCGAACATTTCTGAAACTTAAGCAGTAAATGTCTTCTTCTACTGCATTTCTTCTTGTGGCTCTGTATCACTCACAGCCATACGAGCAGCAGACGTATCAGTTATCACAACCCTTTTTAGCAAACCAAAAGTTGAGCTTCATCCAAAGGCAATCAATCATTGACATTTATGTTTTTGTATGGACAAACACACACACACACACACTGGAGTCAAATAAAGTCACCTGCAAAGAAAAGCCAGAGAGAGACAAAAAAAAAGAGAAAAAGCAACAATCGAGGTAAGAATGAAACATACAGGATGGACAAGAAATTAACATAGCATAGGCATACACTCAGGAAATGATTCACAGTGCTTTTTTTTTAAATTTGCATCAGTGGCAACAAGATGGTGATGATAATGTGGTCAGCAACTTTGACTGTGTGAGCATCAAGCATCCACCTCTCCTCGTCCAGCGCTCTGTCGGCTCAGAATATGGTCCGCCTTTCCAGTGCAACAGCTTCATCAGGGATGTTCTGCTGGTGACAGGTCTCTGTAAAGATGTGGGCACAACAGTCTCTGATTTCCTGTCGCTTGTGTCAGCTGTGTCCCACCTCTTCTATTTCAACTCCTGCCACAGGAGATTATCCAGGGACCGTCTTAAAAGTCCAATTTGTAAGAAAAGTGGATTCTCAAGTGAAGTCTCATTCTCAACTCATTAAAAAAACTGACACTTTGGGATGGCGGCCCACCTGACCTACAATCCCACAGTGTAAAATATGTGAGAATCATCTCAAAGTCTCCAAAACCCGCCCTTTCTACTGCAGTGCTGATGAATGTATTTCTGCCATCGGCAATACATGTTTCAGTAACAAAGCCAAAAATTGTCAGTTGAATGACAAAATAAAATGAAAAAATGGAGCAAAATTTGAAGGAGCTACCAGCCACTGCATTTGCATGCACCACCGTTGCCATGGCAATTATATTAAATAATATTTTATATTACATATTTAAAGTTAAATATACAGTATGTCATTTTTGCCGCTAGAGGTCCCTCAACCAAAAAACTAAAACAAAACAAGTTGTTGTCGTGAAGTAGCGGGGGATCATCATGAGTTGTTGTGTTCATTGTTCAACAAAATTACCATCACCAAAGAAAATCGATCCGATTAGGTTTCACTTAGTCATGTTCACTGACTTCCTTCCTAACTCTGTGATGTATCATCTGATGTTTCCCCTGAAGATAGAGCGACAGGCCACCAAATGAAACAGACAGATTTTACAAAATTGTTGACTTCTCTGGAATTGAACATTGTTTGCAAATTATTGATAACATGTGGGATAATGTAAATAAATAACATAACGAGATATATAACAAAGGTCTGGTCATTTTTAGACATTTTAATGCGGAAATGTTACACATTATAATTGACTTCCTTAACAAACTAACTATAAAGAATTAAATCCATGATCTTATGTTGTGCAATATGTATATTTTGTATAAAGATTAATTTCATTTAACAGCATCCGTGGCGCACCACAACTCTCCCTATGAACACTTCCTCTTAAACATCTTGTATTCTCTCTAATATGTGCTGCTGGTTCCCTGTGTTAATTAAAAAAATGTCCCCCCTGTCTTCTTGTCTGATGCCAGAAAAGGAAGCAATAACACTGTGAAACCTGAAGGTTCACTTTGTTTAAAACCAGGAAGTCATCAACAAAGGGCCTTGGCTGATATTAATTGAATCTGCGTTCCTGTGAGGTTGGCCACCGCTGCTCTGGCCTTGACCTTACAGCAGGCTTTCTAGTGCTGACAGTATACATCGGACTAGACTCTCTCACACTGTATGTTTGTTCTGTAGGCTGACCTGCCTGTAACTCCACCAGAGACAATAGATCCCATTAGACTCAATGTACGACATGTTTGCTCTTGTGTCAACAATTGCCAGAATCATGAAATATCAAACTGATTCAACATGACTTGGAAGTATAACAACATGTTTCTTTTCAATCTACTTCCCTGACTTTCACTAAACAGTCACTTACCACTACCGGGCTTTTCTCTTCCTGAAACCCACTAACATGACATCACCGGAGCAATGGTCACGTCCAATTAGAGCCCGAAGAGCGACAGGAGGTCTGAACCCCCACTAATGGGAAATTGATATTGCAGTTATTACTCTGCAAGGAGGGTAAATTTATTGGGAAATATCACACACCGCCAAGCTAAATGATGGAGACAGAAGCAAATTAGAGCAAGGGTCAATCTGACAGATCCATCAAGCTCTGAAAAGACCCTGCCATCATATTCCCAACACGTATTACATATCTGCTTTCTTTAGAGAGCCGGAGCTCTGGGATAACAGGCATTTCTTTTAAGGAACCTTGAGGCCATTGGGTAAAAGTCAGCCCAACAGAAACAAACCCCATGTAAATCTCAGCAGGATATTGTACTGAATGTGTGTGGGCATATCACATTCTGTTTAAACACCCGGGCATGCGTGCACGAAATTATCACATCTCACTGAAGAAATACACTCCGTCTATTCTTCCCATCTCACAACTCCAGTTTAAAAACACAAGAAATGTGAAGTGAGGAGGAAGTGACAAATCAGTGCTCTTTGATTTGTTTCACAGTTAAAACACTCCGGCTCATTCCCAAGTGTTTCGTCTCTGTTTTCTGTCAATATTATGAAACCTGCTGCAAATCCCCCACCGCAAATAAAAGCTCAAATTTCGCTTGAAATTTATAATAAATAAAAAAAATAGAGTGTGGTCTGTCAAGAAGGCCAAACATTCCCATCTTTGTTTGACAGTCAGCTACCAAAGGCACAGTCGGTCGGGCCCCGTTGTGAAATCCGAATAATTAAGGGATTTAGCCAATCAATCTCCCAGCGCAATTTCCTCCATCCTGGCTCCAGCCCAATGGGGTTTAAGGGCAGCCTGTGGAGGTGAAGGTCACGGGCCTATGGGACGTGTTCAGGAAGTAACAGCACACAGCGCAGCCTGTAATGAATATCACGGGCGTCAGAGTAAACACAACACCACCAGTCACAGCTCAAGTCACACTCTCTCTAGAATATTCTGCATTCCCAGCTAACACTGCACACTCAGTCACTTCAGTGTACGGAGCTGCTCGCTTTTTTAAAGCTGTCTGTAAAATAAGTCCGACTGGAGACTGTATTGTATGAATGGATAAGTAACTGACAAACATTTGTATGGCATTAGAAAAAAGCTTCCATTGAGGGAGCTAAAGTTGGCATGGTAATTCAAGTATTCAATCCAATACCACTCACGACCACGTCCTGCATTTAAAACTTTACGTAAAAATATAGTTTGTCAGAATTCTGCATTAAATTGTCTAAAACAGACTAGGTCTTCAATATATTTTGTTTGAGTTGTGTACTTAACATAACTCAAATGTTTCCAACATTCCAAGATTCAGCAAACGAATCTATGAGCTAATGTTAGCCAGCAACGGCCCACAAGGAAATTAAATTCAGGTAAACTCTGACTACTTGGCACTCACCAGAGATGAATCAGAGTGATTCTCTCTCTTCTTTCCCCCCTCTCCCCTCTGAAACGTTACGTTCATGAAGTAAAGTACATTTCCCATCCAGCTCTTTCAGTAGTCAACGTCACAGTAGCGTGACATGAACACAGCAGCGCGGGTCACCTCAGCGGATCACTGCTGCAGTCAGGCTGATAAACAGGAGTGAAGATAAATCCCAAAAGTTAAACAGTAATCTCTGAGCTCTCCTCCCGTCAGTAAACGGCTCCAGATCAGATCAGAATGATGAATGTGACTGTTTACACAACACTTTAGCCAGCTCTTAGCAGCTTAGAAGTGGCTTCATCCACTAAACACTGAAGATGTGTTATGTTTTGTTCTGATAGTGAACCGCTTTTATCTACAGCAATGCATCATATTTGATAATCTTCAGCTTTGTGACAATGCATTTTCCAGCTAGTCCAAGAGGGTTTTAAAATAGTTTATTTAGATTCAGCAGTGAGAGAATTTTCTCAATACATTAAGGAAAAGTTAATAATTGAGTTTGTTGGAAAAAATTCTCATTCAAAATCACTACATTTGGAGATACATGGTCTTCCATAGACAGAAAGGGTATAAAAAAATTGTAATCTGAACGGTAAACCAGAAACTGCAGATGTCAGGTAAAACTGGCATGTAGTGGAGTAGAAATAAAAAGTTGCATTGAGTACTCCGCATTTGTACTTAAGTACAGCACTCTAGTAAATGTACTTGGTTACATCCTACCACTTGTTACTTGCACAGAGCACGACATGAATGTCAACCATGATAAATAATAATCTATGAGCTATTAGTCGAGGCACATAATACGACATTGATGTTCCTGCTGGTGAATAACGTGATCATTGAGAGATGGAGAGACACAGAACAAAGGCTGTATGTCAGACCTGGGAAAGGACATCAATCCTGCAAGTATTTGAAACACACGCTCACACACATATTCCATTTATTTTCCTTAATCACCGATCAGCCCTCCTGTCAAGTGGTTTCAGCCTCAGAGAAAATAGTCAGTCAGTCAGTCAGTCGGTGAGGATTTAAGCACAATGTGTCTCTCTATACCTCGCTACGGGCTGTGAAGACAGAGGCGAACCAAAATTAATGTGAATCAGTCAGATGTCAATTACTCATGAAATAATACACCCGTTGTATTGTGTGATGGGGTTTTCCAAACAAATGTCAGGACGTCACATGAGGTGAAACTGTAAGAAGTCAGGTTCTGTCCTCCAGCTCCCAGTCCTCGGTTTTAAAAGAAGACGTCCAGCGCTGCCTTCTGAGCTTACACGGCCACCTGTGTGTTCAGGAGTCTTCTATCAAAGGCAGCGAGCCAGAGGAGAAAGAAAACCCCAAAACACAAAACTATTTATTGAGACAAATTCAGAGCAGGAAGGGAAATATTTGGTTAGCTTGGCGGCGAACGGTCGGCGGTGTTGGAGCAGTCCACGGTTGAAGTGGGGGGGAACAGCCGGCCCTTTGTTTGCGGGCAGAATGGTGCACTCCGTGGGGTCACTGCAGGAGGCCCAACATCACAGACACGAGCGCACACACATTCTCCTTCTCTCACACACATGCATGCACGCACACACACACACACGCACACACACACATGTTTGCCAGCACATGCATGCACACTCACACAAAAACCATAACATTCCTCTGCTTCTATGAATGTTTTATTAACCATGTGAATGGGTCACAGAGTTACACCCCCCAGCATAACTATAGTCTCCATAGTCACACACACAAAAACACACCCCTGCTCTTTCTCACACTCACACACCTACCTAGGCGGAGTGGATGACATTCACATGGTGGGATTCCTGCTCTTTCATAACCCTCCAACCTGTGTCTCCTTGTTAGGTCACACTGTCTGAATCTCACCAGCAACCATGAATCCCCAGTCGGAGGCAGTCTGTGTTTTACTGGCCATAAATAAGCATTAAAGGATTAGTTCATCCAAATCCTCAAAAACATATTTCCTTATTTACCACTCGGGGTATCTAGCCATGCAAATAGTTTTGGTTTTATTTGCTGTCTCTGAGATTTCTGCTTCCACCCAAGTACAATGGCATTTTGTTTGTGGTGGTTACAGCTCATAAACATCATGATTTATGTAATGTGATGTAGTGACAGCACGTCACGGGGATTATCCAGAGAAATTGGGATACTGGAAAGAAATGTTGCTGTTGATTTTTTTTTTTTTTAAAACAAGCACCACAAACAGAATTCCTGTCACCTCAGTTGTCTGGGGTGGGAAGCAGTAATGTCACATGTGTTTTTGAGATCTTAAATCTTAAAAACAAAACTACTCCCAACTCGTTGAAGACACTGATCAACGTCTTTGGGAAATATGCTTATGTTTTGCTTAATATGAAGCAAGAGACAGTTAGCTTAGCGTAGCTTCGCATAAAGCGTGAAGACAGGTTTTGGTCTGAACAGGAGCGGGATTCAAAATGTGGAGCTACGGGGAGGTCGGCTACCCCCAAACAGTCATGAGCTCTTTAATAAAGCACTTGTTGTTTACTGTTGGTGTTTTTTATTCATGCATAAAAATGTCCAATCATTTGTGTCTAATAAACTAAATACTGTCTATTCCTGCTTTGGCCATTGTCGGGGCACACTCAACGCACATCCCAAGCATACATTGTCTTTCTTATTGTTTCTTGGCACAGAGCGATTATAAAAACATTGCAATGATGCCATTTTTTTCTGTTTCTTCTGTGTCCCTATATGAATTCAATTCATTTGATAGTATACTGTATGTTTGCACGTAGGTGGATGGTGATGACGAGACACGAGACAAGTGCACATTTTGTTATTGATTAGATAAATATGATATAACATTTCAACAATTTTGGGGTGCTGGTAGTCAGAATTTTTTGCCTTTGCTTCCAGTCTCTATGCTAAGCTAAGCTGGCTTTAGCATTATATTTAGCATACAGATGTGGGAGTGGTATAAATCTTCTGATCTCACTCTCACCAAGAAAGCGCATATATTTTCCATGTCTTTTTTCATAATCTGGGTGACCTAACCATATAATGAAATGCAGCCAAGAAGTCCAGCAGAAAACTTCTTAAACAATGTAGTGATTTAGATGTGGCAGCAGTTTTCGCCTGGATGTTTGCGTCTGCTGAACAGGATCCTTAAAAGTCTTAAAACAGCCTTTAAACTGACATTGGCGCTTTCCACTGAAGTCGCTCCGATTCAGAGTGACCTCTTGTACGTTAGAGTGTGACCTGTTATTTTGCCGACCCGTAAAATATTCCTGAGGTACACAGCGAAGTCACTTATAGCAGCTGTAAACATCCCAGAGGATTCACAACATGAGAACATTTGGTTCAAACTACCCACTCTTTATTTTTACGAGCACAAGACATTGCCAGTTAGTCCGTCCCCCGTACGAGAACAGCTCTGTTCTTTTTGGACAAATCATGACAACATCAGTCACTTGAGGATGACTGGCCAATAGTCCGTCCAAATCTCCTGTGCCCACACACAAACATCTATCATACCCCCACTGCTGAGTCTGGAACCACAAAGTCTCACCCGATGCCATGCAAAGGTGTTAAGCTAGGAGCATTTCCAGAAACCATCAGTCCTTGCACCACACACAGACACACACACACACACACACACACACACACTCACACACATACATTTGGGCATGTTAATTCCTCACGCTCCTCCATACCCCCACAGAGAGCAGAGCACAACTCCTGTTTGGTTTGGATGGCCCTGCGAGGGGACCTCCATGTTGAACAAACCGTAACACACCGCAGCCCTGTAACACAGCCCGGGCAGTCAGATACAACAGGCTTCACAGTGCAGGGCTGCTGGAGAGATCAGTACAGGACCTGGATAATAAAGCAATCATTCAGTTTCTATCCTAGTAGCCTTGAGTCTGTTCATGTGCTAATATATCAGTTATGTAACAATCCACATTGCACTCATCTGTTTCATGTCTCTCTTTCAGATGGTGCACTGATGCATGCAGGATTGGGTCAGATTACTTTGAAATGTAATCGGTTACTTAATTCAAATTACTTAGTAATTAGTGACATAATCCATTACATTACAAAAAAAATGTCATGTTATCTGGATTACTTCAAAATCAAAGATTGAGAATGAAAATATTGCACCTTATTTTCAAAAATGCCACAAAAATTTGAATTCCACAAAAAAAAATTCAAAACATTTTCTATGCAAATAAAACACATTTTGACTATTCAGCATTTACTTAAACACTAACACGCTTCTCGTGAATTAAAGCCAGGGTTGGTGAGTCATTTTAAAAGCATGTCTTTGTTTATGTTTGTAGAAAACATCTTCACATTCTGACAGCAATCAACAAATCAAATGTTTTGACAAAAAAACTTAGGTCCCTGTTGGTGTCGCAGGCCTCTAGTAGACCCATCCAATCATTTCATTCAGCCGGAATGAACTGATTGGACAGCCTATCTCCTTGTCTGTACGTACCTGCCTGCCCATGCAATCTGCCCGGGCGCTCATTTCGCACCACAAGGGTCTTAAATTGGATACTTTTAAAATGTAGTTTGTTCTTGCTGGTTTCTACAAACCATATTAATAAAGCATAAAGACCTAAATGTTATTTGGGCTTTCCCTAACAGTTACTAAATTTTCATAATCTGATTACGTAATCCTAATTACATGTAATCCTTTACTACCCAACAGCATCCCAATGCATCATGATGCACAGCATGCATCCAGGGTTGCAGTTGTCCTTTTAATGTGATTTCTGATTCTGAAGATCAAATTGCTGCTTGGCCACACTCACAGTGTCTGTTCTGCATCTGATGTGGTTGTATTTATCAAAATCAATATGTGTGGGATTCTGCTCTCAGCGTGAGCCTGACTACTTCCACATGTGGCTTTGAAGATCCAATAGCAACATAAGCAAAATCCAGTTTTTGTGCGCGGTGACCTGTCACTTAATACACCCTGTGCTTCAGACAGAAACATTAAAGTCATTCTGAAGTGACACGAGTAACCATAGCCTTCGATTATGCGGCCGGTGGAGATCTCATGAGAAGCGTTCACCAGTGGTTTCTCTGTCCTGCTGTTTGTTCTTTTTTATCTTCTTTGATCTCGTCACAGCAATGTCGCTGTCCTCGCAGTCATGATGGAAGGAGGAGCATTATTGTAGATAATGCCCGACATTAATCTCACACTGCCCTACATATTCAGGGTTAGAGGTCGAAGCCATTTCATGTTGACGTCCTCACGCTTGAACTTGCAGCGGGCTGTCTCCTCACCAGGACTATTTATTATGACCCTAATGCCCTGGTTTCAGATATCACTTTAACGCTCCCCTGCTCACACATGTTGGGTCAGCTCAGAATCTGGAGGTATATCAGCATAAACTCTGTAAATGTAAAAGGTCTCCTTGTTTATTTCCATGTGCTACTTCAGAAAAAAAGCAGCGAGACACTCCCATGATGTCAAAATGACAAGGGGTTACTAATGGCTTGTTAATAACAGAGAACAACGGCTGGTTATTGTGCAACTATTGCATGGTTTCCAAATGTTATTACTTTCAGATAAACAACTGTATGTGTGCATCCATGGGTTTTGTTTTAGAGAGCGGTCACTCTCAAATGCCACACTAAAGTCTCGCTGGATTTAAGAGAATGTTTTTCAAAGATTGACCCTCAACCGAGCTGAAAACAGTGTTGCATGAATTCAAACAAAAAACCGCAACAATTAATCATATTTTGTTTTTCAATAGAGACACGATATGGAAGAGGGCGAAGCACGAATGTGTTTGTGTGCTGTGACAAAACCACTTCGGCCGACTCCCTCGTAATGCCCCGATCACGCACACACACTTTTTCAAACACATCTCCAGAGCAGTCCAGATTTAAGACCTGTCGCTGCCGTGGAACACAGTGAAAAGGAGTGACCTGTGGGGCCCTTGGGGGCCAGAAAGGTACTATGTAGCTCTGTATGTGTGCTCGTGCATGCATGTGTGCGTGTGAGTGTGTGTGTTTGTGCAGTGGCAGAGAGTGACCCGAGAGGCCCAGCTAGTTACAGCCTCTCTGCTGGAGACCACCACTTCCACAAAACAAGCATTGTTGGTACAGAGCTCCAGACACCAGAGACACACTGGAAACAACTCCAATGCACACACACACAAAAAAAAAATACATACACACCGGAGACAAAACTGTACTGAGTTTGAAGCGGTCAATCCAAGCAGAGATCATGTTCTGTTTGCCATGAATAAAATAACAGCGAGTCCCTCGAAAGAGTCGCACAGAGTCTCAGCCTTTCACTATACAACTCTCTCTCTCTCACACACACACACACACACAAACACACTGTACAAAATGTGGATCCCTGTCGCTAACAATAGCCCTTGGGTGGTTGGACAGACTATTATTGTAGGTGTTTCTATGCTAATTATGTGTGACTGAGAGCATGTCAAGTCCAGTTACTGGAAATAATGTGGTGAGCTGGAAACTGTGAGGTAGAATTACTTCGCCTGCAAAGAAAAAAAAAATCACAGTTTGTTGAGTTTCAACAGTGGCTTTAACAAATGAGTGCTGCTCTGAAAACACTGCGCCAAAGCCACTGGATCAATGTTATTAGAACAACATAAGGAAGACATCAGCAGCAGCATCATCATCATCAAAGAGTGAAGGAGGGTCAGCATCATGACCTCCACTTCTGGCTGTGCGCTCTGCAGAGACCTCGTTGGCTGACAGGAGTATACGTCAGCACCTCTCGCTGCTCCAGTATAACCCCCTCAAGCCTCTGGCGGTCACAGACGCGAGTGTAAAAGTAGCTGCTCCAACTGTTGCCCGGACATTCAGCATCCACGTCCCACACAGTCTGACGCAGAGGAGCGAGACGGCTCACCGAGCACGAAGCGGGAAGTGAGAGGAGCGGTGGAACATTTACGCACAGCCGCTTGAGTCTGGATTGTTTTGGCGCGTCTTTAAAGCCCACCTTGGATAGTCGTGGACCGCATTTTTCCGCACAGCTCGCCTTTTGGATTTTGATTTTTCATTTCAGCACTTAAATGGCAGCTCTAAGTATGATTTCTTCGCACCTGCTGCTGTTGATGTTAAACTGTTTCCTGGGCGCAGCATCAGTTCGGACCATGAAAGGGAGCTCTGGGAGCGCACAGGACAGCGGCTTCCTCCAGTCCTCGTCGGACTCCTTCTCAGACGACCTGGACCAGGACATGCTCTCCCAGCACATGTCCAAACTGTACGAGAGATACAACAGCGAGAACCGCCTCAGAGAGGGAAACACTGTCAGGAGTTTCAGAGCCAGCCAAGGTGTGTGAACACGCGTACTGTGCGCAATTGCTAGGTAACGCGGTAAAATACATCAATTTGGATTTCATTATAGAAGCAAAAAGAAAAAGCAGCCTTGTGTGCCATCAGTGCACACGTAATCGGACGTAAAAAGCAAAAAATAAATGTAAGAAGCGGTCATAAAGCTCCCCTGATCCTCTCCATGGATGGTTATTAAAAGTCCAGGCGCTCCATGTGGCAGCATGGCTCGGCTCTAAATAGGTAGGATTGTTTTGGAACAGTCTGAGAATGCATTTAAATGATTTCAGGACGCTGTGGGCACTCTGTGTTTGTGGCAGCAGCTGTGCTCCTTCTGATCAATTACCGCAGACCGACGCGCCTGATGCGCAGAGAATGCCCAGCTTCAGTGCAGTGAAGCCCCAGCGGCAGGAGGGTCACCGTGGTGGCTTTCTGTGTTCCTGTTGTGGCTCCAGGACATGTGTGACTCCACGTCCTGGAGTCAGGGGGGCTTAAAGCACAGTCGTTCCTCTCTGTCTGATGCTGTTTTTAAAAACACAACTCACAGACATTTATATCCCCACATAGTTCTCAGATGGCATACCATAACACATGTGTATTTTTACTGCAGAGGCTGAGTGTAATCCAAGGAGAGATGTAAGAGAGTTTTCACAACAATATAAGATCTGTTAAAACAGTTGATTATGTCTTGGTGTCTGGGCAGACAGCGCTGGCTGTATTGGGCTTAAGGGGAAGCTTTAAAAGAAACTGAGGTAAGCATTTCCATATGCAGACTGAATCCGAGGTAATGTATATCTCTTGAGCCAGTCCATACTTCCGCTGAACTCTTACACAATGAACAATAACTCTGCTGTTGAAGTTAATGTTCATCATGAATATGTAGCTCTCTGCCCACCCCCCCTCCACCCCTGCCAGCTGGATCCCCAGAGTCTGGTTCCTCTTAAGGGCACCTTCTGCAGTCCTAGCAAGGCATCCCAGCAGCCACACAGCTCAGCCATGTAACACAGAACAAGGAGGGGTGTTTAACAGTCTCACTTCTTAAGATTTGAACCGCAGCAGGAGTGTTTGTGGTGCAATTTGATACCTTTTTTCCAAATCCTTCTCCTTTCTCCCTTTCATATAGGACTTTATTATCAAATTGTTCAACTTTTGGTCTTTTCTTACTCTAAAATTACTGATCAATAATTGAGAAAGTCAAATAAGGTTCAATTCCTGGTACAAAACCACAGAAAAACATATTTTCTATAACTAATTTATCCTTTTCGAACAAGAACATCGAAGCACCTGTGAGTCACAAAATTGCCAAATTGTTTCCATGTGGAATCATCTTTTATTTCAAGGATCAGCTGCAAACATTTTTAAGTACATTTTGATTTAACAAAGCTGTAGATAAAAAAGGTTTCATTGCCAGATTGTTCACCTGCCTGTCTGACACTGATTGGTTGTCTTTGCAGACTCTTCTGACCACAGGACGGTGTACCGACTAAACCTCACAACCCTCCAGGACTCCGAGGTCGTCCTCTCTGCCACATTCCACTTCCTGCTCGATCGGCACCCTCATCAAAAGCCCTGGTTCTGTAAACGCTTCAAAAGCCCGTCCTGTCGTTCCTCAGTTGTCCACCCTTCTCCTCCGTCCATCAGCCTGCTCCTTCGCTCTGTCTCCTCTGGGTCAGAGGTCAGATCGGGGTCAATGGGGTCACTTCTAGGCAATGTGACCTTCCACCCCCACAGGAGAGGGGTGTGGCAGATGAAAGATGTGACCCAGGTCATCAAGGAGGCACGGGACAAGGGTCATCTCCTGGTGTCAGTGGAGTTGGACTTAGGGCAGCAGTACCAGAGGAAAGCAAAGGAGGCGCTGCCTGCTGGCAGCCTGCCCTACCTGTTACTGTATGCTGATGACCAAGCCTTGGCAGAGCCCAACAGCGTCGCTGCAAGCCTTCAGAGATATGACCCGTTCAACGAGGGAGGAGAGCCTTCACCTTCCTCTCAGCTCCTGCACAGACCAGTCTCGTCACCAGAGTCGAAAGGACGCGTGAGAAGGGAAGCAACTCTGCTCTCTGACCCCATTCAGAACAATGAGCTGCCTGAGGTCGACTACAGGCCTGATGGATACAGGAAGGATGACCTTTGGGAGAGCACTTGGTACCTGGCACTCAAACCCAAGCCTCGATCCGGAAAGAAGGAAAAGAAGAGAAAGAGCCAGAAGGAAGAAGGAGTAGAGCAAGGCAGAGATAAGGAAGTTCTTAAAGAAGGAGAAGGAACATCACAGGGGTTTAAACCTGTTGACTCGACCGTGAAAAAACTCAAAGACAGTCGCATGCTGACTGTCAGCGACGGGCGGAGGCATGAGCGGAGGAATGAGGGAAAGGATGGAAAAAAGCACAAGGGGAACGCAAACTCTCAGTCACCTGTTCTGAATTTTGATGAACAAACCATGCGTAAGGCCCGGAGGAGGCAGTGGGGCGACAACCAGCACAGAGACTGCTCCAGGAGGAACCTCCGAGTGGATTTTGCAGACATTGGCTGGAGCGAGTGGGTCATAGCACCCAAGGCCTTTGACGCCTACTACTGCGCTGGCACATGTGGATTTCCCATGCCCAAGGTAGGAGCACAAACATCTTAGTCAGTTATTTGGTTCTAAAATGGCATTACCAAGTTGTATTGAGTAATTATAGTGTGTTCTTCATTTCCCTATTGTGTTGATTTTCTCCCAGGTGGCGAGGCCGTCCAACCACGCCACCATCCAGAGCATAGTCCGAGCCGTCGGGATCATCCCTGGAGTTCCCGAGCCCTGTTGCGTCCCTGAAAAGATGAGTCCCCTGGCTGTGCTCTACCACGACGAATCCAGGAACCCAGTGCTGAAGATTTACCCCAACATGTCCGTCCAGTCCTGCTCCTGCAGATAGGGAGGGGAGGGCAACATATGCCAAGGACACAACATGTGGAGAGAAACAAAAAACAGGACTAATGGAGACAGAACCATACCTCTGTTTGTCGAGTGGTTTCTTGATACTGAGAAACACTTTGGATGCCGGTATTCCTCGAGGAACATAGGATGTAGAGAAATCACTTCCATCTCTTCTGTCCCGCGGCAGAGAACTTGAAGAGACACATTGTCTGGCGTCTGCCTTAGCGAGAGGGAACAGAGTCACACATGTAAAGTCACGGCTCCACATGTCCAAGAAGCCCGGTTGTTTTGATTCTGTGTTTGAGATAATATTGAGGATTTTACCGACAGGACATGTTTTCCTTTTATCTCAGAGCTCGCTTTTCAAACAGCTCACAGTGAGTTTGTGTTCATGTTTTCTTTGGACACGAAGGCTATAAGTAAAAGACTTTATTATTATCAACGTGTCATCGGGCAGCTTACACAGTCACGTACAGATGCCAGAGATTATGAAACATACTTCTACATTTTTACATACTGTGCGCAGCTGTTCTTACTTTTAAACTAATCATCCGCCACATTGTACATACATGCAACGTTAATTTGTTTGCACGACAGGAAGGTTATTGTACATTCTTGCTGTGTGTATCTTAAAAAGGAAACATCCAATGGATTGTGGAGAGCATCTGGATTTCATTTACACCCACCAACCCCGTCATAACACTTCAAGAATGTTATATTGAAACCAGAAATATTTTTCTATTTTGAATGTGAATCTTGGTTAAAAATAATTTGTCATGATTACTAGGTCATGTATTACTATATTTTAGATGAAATGGTGTTTTGTACATGTGTATTGTTTAAATTATGAAAAGGTAGCCGTCTATAAATTAGAATAAAAAAAGTAATTTAATCCGACACGCTTGCTGGAATATTATTGTTTCATACGCTTTGTGTTATTCTTGGTCATTACTGCCGACAACGCTTGGTTCTTGTGGGGGCGGGGGGCTTTTTTTTTTGTCAAAACAAACCTTAAAGGGCACCACTGTTCCAAAATAACTTCATACAAAAGCAGGAAGGTTCCACTCAAAGATAGCCAACATTCCCCTAAAGCCCCTTGAACCCATTATTACCCCACACCAAAGGCTCAGACGTCTGTTGTCCAGCAAATAACGTGACTGATGCAGTGGCCGTGGGTTAATGGTTGATGGAGGAAGCAGGCACGCACCTATTAGGACGTCAGCCACTTGAGCTTCAAAACACGGCGCACTTCCCCTTTTCCACCCCCTCTTCCCTCAAAAGCGCACACATCCTCCTCAATGGCCTTTTTTCTTAAACGGATGATTACAGACAGAAGATCTCGCCCGCTTTAACTCAAACCTCTTGTCACTTTTATTCACGAGAGGAGGAAGGTGACCCGTGTGGGGCCTAAACAGTGTGTCAAACTGACAGTGAAATGACAGAGAGAAACTTTTGATTATCAAGTCATTACTCTGTGGTGCTTTTTGCTTTGAGCCAGAAAAAAGCTGGCACAGATACCACATCTGTTTGCAACCACAGAATGCTCTGAAGTTTGCCAAGACTGGACAGTAACTTTGTCTCAAAAACAGAGACATTTAGCAATGACTTCAGGGGGAAAGGAACAAAAGATTAAGCCTCTTTATTGTAGTTAAGAACAATGCTTTAAGTCTTTTGGCTCGCAGTTCTGCATGGTTCATCTTTTATCATCACTAAAAACAAATTGTGCCACCCCTGCTGTCCGCAGACTATAAAAAGTGTTTACTCTCTCAGGAAGTTGTCATGTTTTATCATCAAATCAAACGATATGACAGACTCAACAAAATTTGGACTTTCAAGATGCAGATATATTTATTGTACTAGAATCAATTGATGATGCAGATTTGATCTCCATTTAACTAATTCTGTGACTGTGCAAACATTTTGTATTTCATATTTTTGATCAATTTGTGAAGATGTTTTCACTTAAGCATAAAAGACCTTTTCTGTTGATCAGTGTCAAAAAGACAATAAAAACATGAAAAACTTTCAAGGAGGGTAAATACTTTGTGTAGTAAACCAGCCGGTATTATTTTTAAAAAGCATATCTTATCATTTTACCTTAGTTTAAAGGACACATTTCAGCCATTGTCTACTCAGTTGTTCAGAAGAATACTGCAAGGCTGTTTTGCTGTGAAGCTCCAGAAATGTTTTGTTGATGACAAAACTTCACCCGACTTTCCAATCGCATGGGAGTTAAGTAGATAATGACTGAATTTTCTTTTTTGGGTGAACTTTTCCGAGAGAGTGGAGGCAGAGAGCTTATATAAAAAACATCACCAGAGTCTATAACTAATAAAAAGGTTGACTGGACAATTTGCTTCGGGCATTTCTGGCCAATAAATGCCTTATTTCTATTTCTAAAATGCCGGCTTTGCTCTCAATGAGTTTGTTCATTAGCATGTTTTTTGATGCGCAGCTTGTCATCAAGCCAGAAACCAGGGTGTTTATGAGAGGATATTCTTTCAAATGTTCAAGAGAAGTTATATCTCTGTGGAACTGAACAACAACATGCATTTTGTTTCAAGTATTTTATTTTGTGTTGGTAATAAAATATGATAAACCCTATTTCAGTACAATGAGACCTGCAGCTGAGCGTTCACTGACAATGTGCGCTGCTGTTTTACTGTGATGTGGCAACTGGGCTGGATGATGCCGGATGATAAGCAGTATCACAACCCTAAAGAGATTATGTTTAATCCACATAATAGAGGATGACGGAGAGAGACAGATGAGGGGAGAGAGAAATGTCTGAAATACCAAATGCATGATTCAGTTTTCTCCGTTGTGAACAAGTGGAAATGTTCAGCAACAACCAGCCTTTTTACCAACACACCCTTTACGGGCTCTAACCTCCATTTAAACCACGATAATGACTGTAATTTGGGTTATTATAAATCATGTTTACATTAATAGACGTTTTTGCTTCAAAGTAGGCTGGCCCAATTGTAATGAACACATCCAGGTTCTTTTTTTTTTTTCTCATTTCCTGACTGATCCCTTTTACAGTCCGGACCCACAGTCTGCTATTACAAAGTGAACCCCATGTCAACCGCAATCACGGTCACAGGAGAGTACTTACAATGGTCAGTTCCAGCCGAGAAAACCACACTAGTCTCGGCTCGTGTTCAGAGCCCAGCGCCTAAAAGCCAAGACGAAAACGAGCCAAGCAGGGAACCAAGAACAATATTTGTTTTTCCACATGATGACTGTTCAATTAAAGGAGAGCGGTACAGCCATTATTAGACAACAGAGGATTTTCTGTGCCTGGGCTGAAATGGCTCTTTCTACACACAGCTACTGAGCTCTGAGAACTAATAGTTGTGTCCATTAGGACATGGCTTTAATAGAGTGACACTGTGCTTCTTAATCACCCATTTAATCATGCGGGCCTCCGGGTATTTTACTTGAAAATCTTGTTTTTCCTTTAGGAAATCAAGGTTTCCAAAGAAGTTTTAGAACTTTTATTGAGACAAGAAGTCATTTTTACACTGGAAACAATATAATTTTAGCAACCTAAAGATAAAAATGAGGCTTTAAAACTCAGTGTTGCAGTGTTTTTGTTCTCATAGCCAAATTCTGACTGTGTGCAGTTTTGTCTTGTTAATCATAGCAAAACATCCGTGAAAAAAATCTCCACAAAAGTATTAATGAACTCCCTCTGACAGTCGAAGCAGTTTGTGGTGGGAAGATAAAGTCTGTTCCTCGGATAAAAGTAGATAACAGCAGTGTGGGCGGGTTTACGTCCCTGCTTACGTTACAGAGCGACCGAACGGGGTTGAGGCTTGACTTTCCCATGAACCTCATGCCTCCTTCCCGCCTCATTTACCTGCAACAGAGATGGCTATTTATGTCCATCTGACCTGAACGGGGACGTAGAAGAATCATAAAATCACGAAATTCAAAGCAGTGGGCTTACAGTATGTGGACTCCATCCAGGTCTGTAGATGAATGATAACCATGAAACTTTAAAAATATGACTTGATTTCATTTCTGAGTGGAAATCAGACTCATCAGTTGTTTGTTTTTTCAAATAGCATGCTGTAATGTTGGATGAAACATCTCAAATGATTAAAGCTGCACGGATTAGTCGATTAAAGGGGCACTGCAGAGTTTTTAGAGAAGAAATTCAAACTCAGAATCCTAATATTTACAATATCAATGAGGTGATAATACAAACTCAGAAATATTTATGTTTTCCATAACTGAATAAATAAGCTGTTCTAAGAGGAAAATAAGGTCCTCAGTACACTGTTTGAAGCTGGAAAGGTGGCAGGGTCCGCCACATATAAACAAAGTAAAACAGTGTGAAATTGAGTTAAGGTCAGTTTGTTTATACAGATTATTCAGTCATGAAAACGAAGAGAGTTTGTGTATTTAGTTTGTTAAGGCTAAAAAAGATCTTTCACTTCGGATTAAAATTTCTTCCTAAAGAAAATTTGTATAAGTGTCAAACATTTGCTGGGTTCAGCTTCTTAAATGTCAGAATTTGCTGCTTTTATTTGTAATTTGCGATGGTAAACCAAGAGTCTCTGGGTTTCAGACTGTTTGTAGGGGAAAAAAGAATCTATGTGAATATGTCACTTTGGGAAATTGCGATGAAGATTAATTGATAATGGAAATAATTGTTAGTTGCAAAACAAAGGACACAAAAAAACATGTTTCCTCCTGATTCATTCACGGATGCATGCTCCTTCTTTCTTTAAATGTCACAATCCTGCTCTGATCACATAACCAAACATATCTGACAGTCTTTCCTTAAACTGAATGATACACAGAGGGGGGAAGAGGGAGAAGAGTTGGCCTCAGTCGCCGCCTGTTGGAGCAGACACAAACCCACACCCTCTCTGGTGGTTTGGAAAAGAAAAGAACTCGACACGTCTGTTTTCATTCTCATCATTTTTAAGATTTCAAAACGAAATGTGCAAACACACTCAATCCGTCTCTTGTACAAATCAGAGCAGAGAACAAGCTGATAAATAAAAAGCCGTCGAGACATGTGTGACAATCATGAGCTGTCCTCGAGATCTCTTCAAGTCTTCTCATCCCTCCTGAGCTCCGTAAGGCACAAAACAATCATCGACATAACATAAGACGACAAACTGCAGTGAGATCAGCTTACACGCACCTCTATCGTCATCTAGTGGACAGGGCGGCGGTGGCCACGTGTGTCCGTTTTGCTATTTTTCTTTACAGCTACCTACATTCACCGTGGATCCGGAGTCTAAACCTGTTAAATACGAGCGTCATTTAGGAAATAAATAGAGTTTTTCTTTTGTCCCTTCGTGTCTCAGTTGTGAGAGGTCATGTGTCTGGACAGGTGGTGCCGCTCTCGGAAGTATTCGTGGCAGATCGGGCAGGTGAGTTTCTCCTCCCTCCTCCTCCTCACCTGGGACTCCGCCGCGAACTCCTTCTTGTGATGGGAGCGCATGTGGAAAACGAGGTCGGAGGTCATGCGGAAGGACAGGTTGCACTTTGCGCACCAGTTCTGCACCGACACGCCGAATGAGGTGAACGTCGGCGGGAGGATGGTGAGAGAGGACGTGCTCTGCAGCTGCACGCCAACGTTCCTGGACCAGTGCTCCGGTGCGTAATGGAAAGCGTTGTTTAGCGCAACCGGGGAGGGCACGGCCTGTAAGTCACCGCTCAGGATGTTGGATGCCATCAGGTTGTTGTATCCCATAATAGTCCTGGAGCTAAAGGCGTCAGTCATCTCCTCTAGGCGGCTAGAGGGGGCTGTCGGAGCGCTGCTGAGATGCGCCCGGGGGTCGATGGGAGAAGTTCTTTTATTCGGTTTGCAGAAAGCGCTTTTCTGCTCGCCCTGGCTGCTGGATAGGACCAGAGAAAACGCGCTGCTGCTGCTCGAGCGCACGCCAGAGCTCTCACCTGCCTCCGACCGCGCGTCCATCTCTCTGGCGTGCGTAAAAGCCCCTTTGGCTTCAGCGAAATCACTCTTACATCCCAAATGATCCGGCTTTATCTTATCAGCTTTCAGTTTCCCCGCAGAGGGAGACGCATCTCCCGCTGCCAGGTCGTAGCCTTTACTCAGCTGCGTGATATTGTCATCATTTGAAATGTTGGTTTTTTCCAGCAGAACCGTTTTCCGCCCTCTGGGATAAAGAGTTTCCTCGTATTTCCTTCTCTTCGGGTAAATCTCCGCGTCCTCGTTGCTGCCCGATTTTTTGTGTTCCAGATCTCTGGCGATGTTGTGGAAATCTGTCACTCGATGCTGCCTCTTAATTTCCACATGTTTGTGCTCGTAGACCTCGCGGCTCCAGGTGTCACTCTTCACCTGGGTACACAGGAATCGGCAGTGGGCCAGGAAAGGATACTCGTTCTTGAAGATCTGGTTACATCTTCCACATCTGAACTCTGAAATAGAGAAAAGTCATAAAATAAACAACCGAAACCTGCTGAAATAATGCTACACTCTGCAATAAAATACTCAATATGATGCGCTTTTCATTAGAAGATGCTGCAGAAGGGCCTCGTCTAGTTCAGTTCCATGTTTTAACACGCTGTATCCTGACCGTGCACTTGCTCTCCAGATCTTTTCCTCACCTTCACTTGTTCCTCTCCTCATGTCTGTGAAGCCCAGTAGGTGAGACAGCTCCTGGTCGTACCACACCAGCAGCTCTTCCTCCTGCCGGATGTCTCGGATGGTCCGCACATACAGCTGACCCGCTTTCAGGAAGGCCTCTGTGTTCTGCTCCTCTCCGTTGCGCGCAGCCTGCACGAGCCGCAGCCAGGACAGCACCAGCGCGGAATTACGCATGGCCTCGGGGTCCACCTGTTGACACGAAGCATTGATACTTTACTCCCAAATGATCACATTGTAATTTCTATCTTTTCTACAAGTTTGGAATTCCTTGAAATAATCCAAGTTTGGTGTTGTAGGTGGCTTTTAATCGTTTAAATAATCTAATCTACGATTTTAAACGTTAGTCCCCTTTAATACCCAAGACAGGGTAGAAAAAACAGTCATTTAAGATAAAGATAAGGTGCATCAAATCTGTGGACACAGTCAGAATTAAAATAACAAACAAGTCTAGTGGAAAAAGCAGGCTTCTGGCCCAAACCAACGGTCTTTATAGTTGTCTTTGAAATGTACAAGTCACCAAACTGCACAACTCACCCTGAACACGTAGGATTTCGCTGTCTTGTCGCAGGATTTCTGCGCTATGAAGGCGATCGTGTCGTAGAAAGTGTTTTGGAGCACACATGGACCGAAGCACGTGCCCGCAGGGATGCTGCGCGTAACGACCACACTGGTGTAGAGATCGGCTGGATGCTGGAGGAATTTATTGTCACCGGTCCAGATGGACCGAGGCAGGAAAGCGTGATCCATCGTTAAACTGTAAAAAAAAATAATTAAATAATTAAAATTAAAATTAAAAATACAGCAGAGATTATTAGTTAAAGAGCAGGTGGACAATGTATGTACAGTTTTTATTATTTCAAGATAAAGGTGAAATCAGAAGGCCTGACCTGATCTTTAGGAGATTTAGATTAAAATCACCAGTTAAAAGCCTGCACGTTTAATTATTTGTTTGAGTCAACCAAAATGTAGCGCCAACAGTTGTGATTTATGAGATAAAATACAGGTTTTAGTGGTCTAACGTGCCGTTAGCCGCTTTGGATTGAGATGCCCAGACCCGCCATGAGCTGTCTCGCACGCAATATTGAAAAATAAAAATTTACAACAAATATTTTATCTTCTTTCTGCCAAAATGACGCGTCCAAACTGCGAAGCAGGCGCAGCCGGTGTCAAGGCAAAATGATTTCTAACGTCCTTTGTCTCAGTTTTTCAGTCGGTTTCTCCTTTTGTCTCCCCATCTGCCGTGGAGCCAACTGCCTCCTCCGTGCGCACGATAAGTTCAGTATGTTTTTCTCTAATGTATGAACAGTACGGACGCACGAAGATTGCGTGACTGTATCTCTCTCTGTCTCTCATCAATTACAAAGATGTGGATCTTTGGGGTTGTTTCATTCTAACAAATGTTGACAGTGGAGCGCGCAGCATCACGACGGAATGATCTGGTGCCAATCTGTAAATGCCAGTGTTCCTCTTTAGAAATAATGACATGTGAGAGAGAGATCGCCTCCCCGTGAAGACAACAGGAGGAGAAGCGCGTTAATAGTGTCGACTCACCCGCCGGACATCGATGAGGATGCTCGTGGCAGCAAGTTGCAGCAGGTGCAGTGGAGCTCGGTGACGATGCCCTCTCGATTCTTGGTCACTTATCCGACTGAATCTTCCTCCGTACTGTCGTCCCTCTCCTCTCCCACTCCCACTTATCCCCTTCAGAGAGCGCACTGAAGCGTGGCGCATTGATGTAAACACGTGCGCGCTCGCTAGCGCACACACACAAACGCGCGCTCACACGCTTAGAATGTAGTCCCTTGGCTAATCCTCCTGTGTGATTTACAGTCGGGACTGAAGGAGAGGGAGGCGGTGATGATTTGGCTAATAATGCAGATTCTGGGGTCGCTAAGCTCATCCAGTGCAGACTGGTGTGGACACACTGTGAACACAAGAGTGACATTTACATCTTTTAGACAGTGTGAGCGTTTTCAATCTCAGTCTTTGCCTCTTAGATGGCACAATCAGAGCCAGCTCACCAAAATCACCAAAAACCACGAGATTAGAGGAGCACAGTCTGCAGAACAAGACCTCACACGCCTGTGCCAGACTGCAACTCGTCCGATAAACCACTTTGACACCACTTATAAAAGACTTACACGACTGGAGGGAATTGTTCTGGTTAATGTGCGCAATGGTAAATTGTAAAATTGGCCGATATTATATGATGTGATGCAGGGTGGTCCGGCTTTGCCACCGGGCACAATGCATAATTCATCAACTAAATGTTTCTGTCTAATGAGCATTTAATGGATTATTCTGCATCAGAGCTTTGGTCTGGTTAAATGTCCTGCTGGTGATCGAGCCAACTTTCCCTAATGAGGAAGAGGGAGCGCACGAGAGGCTGAAAATATTTCTATTAGAAAACATTTCCTCCAGTTTTAGTAGTTTATTACATTACATTGTGCATGAAAGTTTGATAACAGTATCAGGAACTGTTTGCAAACCTTTCAGCACCACGTCCTTTAATGGGTGGATTTGATTTCAGGCCCATCACTGAGTTGGGCTTGTTGCTGCAGCTCCTCTCTTATCTTTTTCATCTGAGGGCAGAATGCCAGACGCAGTGACTGAACGGGACTTTTTTTTTTTTGGAAACATAAACTCCGAGGCACAAAAATGAGCCAATTATTGATTAAAACTCAGAAACACAACGATGATGAGTGAATATGACATTAGATCACTTATTTATGTTGAGGCCACTAAAAAGCACATATTCTCAGTAGAGATGTTGCGTTTAAAGACTTAGACATCGTTTTAATTGATCATATGTTGGATTATTAAACTTGATTTTTGATCTTTCAAAACATGAACTGTTAAATTGTTTTTATATTTCTCCCTATTTAATGTATTTTTGCACAATCTGTAGCTGCTCGCTACTTCTCATGCAGCCTTTTTTTCCTGTGTAAAAGTGGAGTTTTGTGTCTCTCCTCGGGTGTCGCTCCTCTCCTCCATCCTGCCCTGCTCCACTGCCTTTTTTTTTTTTTTTTTTCTTCCTCAGCTGAAAGAGAAGACTTGGAGAGCCAGCCCGGCTTGAACCGAGCAGGACTCCTGTTCTCTGAATGCTTTCAGTCTAACGGGACAGGACACCGAGGAACAAAGCGCACAGACGACCCGGAAAACAGACGCTAGATTGAAAATGTGAAGATCTTTAGCTGTCACAGAGCTGGAGCAGTGAACAGTGACCCGGGAAAGATGGCGAGGACGCAGACTCGCGTGTTCCTCCTCGCCGTGGCTTTGCTGGGAATTTTCTCCCTCGGTGTCTCGGTGAAAGGAGAGCAACAGGAGGAGGAGGAGGAGAGGTCCTGTCAGGGCGCCTTCGACCTCTATTTTGTCTTGGACAAGTGAGTGTCCCATTTTATTTATGGCTTTGTTACTTTCTCATCGCTGCGCATTGCCATGCAACCGCCCAGTTGTTTGGAAACGCGGAGCGCATCAGTCAGATTCACACTCCGCGTTTCTGTTGTTGTAGCGACCCTTAAGAAAAAGTCACCTACAAGTTTAATCTCGTGAATTCTGAAACCTTTTAAACGTCTACTGAACAGCAGTCCTAAATAATTTGTTTCTCGTTGGTCATGAAATCTATTTAAACCCTCATTGTTTATCTTCAAGTGTGTTTTCGTGAAGGTTTAAAACCCTGAGTGTGAAGGAAGCAGGGCGAATCTTTGGGGCATGCTTTTTCTTTTCTCTTCGTCCGGTTCAAAGTGGAGAGGCACGCAGCAGAGTGAGCTGTACCCACGGGATGTGGGATGTGGGCAGGGCGAGCAGGATGGATAGAGTTTCAGGCCGATGACGCCTGCGGACACAGCTGCAGCAGCGGCCCCGCAGCGGTGCTCTGTGGCCCGGCGCTCCTTCAAGCTGTTCTCCTCCTCCTCATCCACTGAGGGCCGATTGTATCCTGAAGCGGACATGTTGTGACGACAGACAGGGTCCATTCTTCATTGTCTCAAGTCTTTTGTTCATTAACACTAAATCTGATTAAGTTGATCTCTTTTTTTTTTTTCATGGAACAAAATCACCGGAAAAAAACAACAACATGACATTTTGGCAGCATTAGACTTTCAGAGGGATGCTTTATAAGTTGTAACTAATATATAAGAATTATTTTTAATTAAAACATTCAAAATTAATTTCAAATTATCAACAGAATCTGAAGAAATAACAGTTTTGACGTTATTAAATAGATGTATTGTGTTGCAGAGATACTGACGCTAGCATGCTAACTAGCTAGCCACAGCCCGTACCTATCCAACATTCCTGTGCTAGTGGTGTAAACAACAACAACAACAACGCTCCGACCTCCCTGTCTGGACCACTAGATGCAGGGCTAACCGAGCTAACTAGCTAACGGCAGTAAAAGTCAGCAGTTACTCTGTTGGTGTGCTGCCCCTTGTTTGTTTTGAGTATGGGAGGCCAATTCTTACGTATTGCACCTTTAACGCTTCATAGATCCCTTATGTTCAACTTAACCTTTAATTCACCAGGATGTCAAACACTTACCCTCCAGAAAAAGGCTGTAAAACACCTCATTATAATTAATTTACTTTTCATGATTTAAACCCCTTCTTAAAGGTGCAGTATGTAGTTTTGGGGAAGAAATTTTAATCAGAAGGGAAAGACGGACTGAAAAACTGTCCTCATTTTCATGCCTGAATAAACAAACTGACCTTAAAGAACAACACAGTTTCATACTGTTTTACTTTGTTGATATTTGGCGGACCCTGCCATCTTTCTAGCTTCAAACAGTGTTCTGGGACCTTATTTTCCTCTGAGAACAGCTTGTTTATTCAGTCATGGAAAAGATAAATATTTCTGAGTTTGTCTTTCTACCTCATTAATACTGTAAATATTACAATTCTGAGTTTAAATTTCTTCTCCAAAACTATATAATGCTCCTTTAAAGTGTGCCTCAAGCTATACTGTGTATAGAAGGTTTTAGGCCAACTGCTGCATCTTTAGAAATGTAACCCAAACCTTGATCTTAGACTTGGGAAAGTGTTTCTTGGGAATGTTGTCTTCATCTGACAGGAGTCAGGGGAGGGTTGACAGGAAATGAGGCATGAGGGAGTGGGGACGACAAACAAAGGTCCCCCAGCCTGATTTAAATCAGAGAGCTTGCAATTACTTACGCCTCTCAGCCACAAAGAGACCCATGACCCTAATTCTGACATTAATACCAACCCTCAGAGAAACCCCACATCTATCTTCATGCCATTTTAACACCTTTATCGCCTGAAACCGAACAGACTTTTCGGCGGCACCAGCAAACGTACTTCAGTCTCACAATAGTAAAATCTTTCAGGCCACATGGTGAGTGAGGATGTTTTCACCACCTTTTCCGGGCTATGTGAGCCTGCCTGTGCAGCAATTACCCATGTGTGACTCCTCTGCGGTCTCACGCTGCTGCTGTTCATAGCAGCTCAGACATTATAATTGACGTTTTTGTTGAATCTCGGCTCCAGTTGCAAGGTGAAATTTAGCACGCGGACACATAACGATCAGACATGTCAAAACATGCGAGAGAGCAGAGAGAGAGAGAGAGAGGTTGAATTGCAATAAAAGGTATGGCTGAATTTGTTGCCCTAACAGGTTGTAATTACAAAATAATAGTGTTTTGAAGAGAGCGGCCGAGTGATTTTGCGGAGCAGCAGTTAAACACTGTGGTGTCGGTGTGTAACATTTGGGAATACGGTGAGGTAATGGTTTTAAAAAGCTCCTCTGTCCTCAGTTGATCCGAGCTGTGAGGTGGGCACGCTGAGTGACATTTCACTTCGGTTCCAACACGTTTCGTGATCTTTTTCTGACGTCCACGGCAAACATCTGTCAGCCTCTCTTCAGTCTTTACCCTTTGCTTCAAAAAGTTTAGGAGGAGCCCGGGGAGCGTGGCATGTTCCGCATGGCCAAACCTCTGGTACGCCTCTGTTTGTTTGACTGTCTGGACCTGCATGTTTCAGCAAGCCTTCAGGAGGCCTCTGCTCTTTTCCCCCCGAGATGGTACCGACTTGTTGCCTGTTTTTCAGATCTTAAATGCCACGCAGTGACCTAATCTGATGCTCCAGCATCCGATAAAATCATTCGGGGATGTTTTTACATGTCTACACTGGCGCTCATCCCTTCACTTTGTTGTCTTCATCGTCCAGAAGATTATGATGCACGCTGAGCTGAGAATGTGTGTGCAGAGTGAACATTAGTAAAAATCAAAGCACTATCTGCTCCATGCATTCCTACACTCCATGTCTGACCGGCACCAAATACCAGGCTACATTTTTCCTCTGGATCTGGTTTTGCCCACAAATAGAATAATAGGTGTTGTGTGTGATGGCTGGGTTCTGAACAGAGGTTTGTTTTCACTGGTCCAAGTGCTCGCAGAGAAAAGGAGATCCTGCCCTGGTATTATGCAAACTGTGGAGGTAGAACGGTGAAGACTCGCTACTGAATATGTTGGATGATGGCAGTGATTTTGGATTTGTAGCGAAAGCAGTAAAGATGTAGTGTTTACAGTACATGAAGTAGCTTTATAAATCTGCTGAGAATCAGAGTTTTCATAATATGTGCAAAATTTTAAACAAAGCTGCAACGATTAGTTGATTAATCAATCAAAAAAAATTAGTTGGCAACTATTTTGATGATTGTTTAATCACTTTTTCAAGAAAAACATGTCACACATTTGCTAGTTCCAGCTTCTTAAACGTAAAGATTTGCTGCTTTCTTTGTCATTTATGACTGTAAGTGAAGAGTTGTTGGGTTTTGGACTGTTGGTCCAGTGAAGACGTCACTTTGTGCTCTGGGAAACTATGAAGAGCATTTCTCACACTTTTTTTTTTTTTGACATTTTATAGACTAAAAATTAAACGGTTGGTTGAAGCCCTAATTTAAAACCTGTTAAATTCACTCACAGCGTCAAGAGGTATTATTTTTATAAGTGATCAATCTCTCAACCATTTTATCTGATTAATTAGATAACATTTAATTCAAAACCTGTCAGAAAATAATGAAAAATGCTCAGAGGCCGAGGTAATATTTCCAAATACTTTGTTTAATCTTTGTTTAAACAGAAATACTGCAAAGCTTTGCATGTAACAAGCTGGATGATATTTAATTAACTGATGAATCTGTCATTTCCACACAGAAAAGGTCTAATGATACTAATAAGGTCGACTCCTCCTCAGTCATTCATACACATGGTAAACAATATAAGGGTAATCCAGTTAGGGCTGTATTGAACTTCGATACTATCAAGTATTGAAAAATGTCTTGTCATTCGATACCAGAATTTCAATATCTAAGAAGTTAATATCATCAGCGTCATTGAGCCAGTAGTCTTGTTTTGCCAAGATCTTATAGTGCTGGGGATCGGCTGTCTTGAGGCATGCAGGAAAAATACTTGGTTACACCCAGACACGGGCTCGCCATGTGTAATGTAATCTTTTGTGAAAACAGATTTCATAAAATTGGTATGAAAAAAGCATCATTCAGGAATCGGTGTCGAAGTCAAGGTATCGCTGTCGGTACCAAGTCTGGTGGGTGCGTCTCAGTCTGATGAAAATAACACTTGCAAGAATGTATTATTTTTGCTGTGTTTTTAGACACTGTCTGTGCTGCACACTGGATTTAGACTGAGCGTTTGTTGTGTATCAGTGTGAATTCTAAGATTAAGTTATCAAGATTGTTTCATCAAAGCTGGAAATGGGCTCCCCGAGGGGACCATGTCTGACTTGCAGGGAAGAGGATAAGTGGAGCAAGTGACTGGTTAAATGAGAGGCACAAAGGAGCCATCGTCTAACCAGCTCAGACTTTCACTCAGTTTATGACCCTGTTACACACACACACACACACACACACACACACACACACTCATAGCCTCTCTGAGTTTGGTGTAGAAGCTGTTTGATGTTGCACTCCTCAATAGACACTCACACTCACATTTACCCCCCGCTGAGTGTTACTTCTGTGTCCCGCTGTTGTTCATGTCACAGCCTTTTCACGCTCTAGACCCCCAACCTGTTGTTAGACTGGCTGTGCTCGCTGGGACCATCTGTTCCCACACACACACACACACACACACACACATGCACGCTTATAAACACAGATACTACATACACACAGGCCAGCTGCCTGCTACATGGTCCCTGCTAGAGGCAGACTGCTACATCTGTCCCTGTCTAACCTCAACCCTCTGGCCCAGCAGCAATTAGCCCCCATTAGCAGCCCCCTGGGACTGAGCTTCATTAAGGAGACTGTCATGGACACAGCAGCGTGTAGCAGGCTAACCGGCAGCTCTCACCGCTGACAGGTTACTGTCCGAAGTAATGGAATGTGACTGAGTGGTCGCAGGAATGTCCTCGAATGTGGAGGAGGTGAACCGTCGCGTTGTTCCTGAAACACATCTGCTTGTGGACATGCACTTGCATCATATAACATTATCTTTGAATCACATCCTATGAAAAGTGACGGCCATAGCTGTCACCTGTTTTCTTTTAAGGTTAAGCTAGGGTTAAATCATTATAGTATTAATATATAGATAAGGTTTTAGTCACAGGTTTGCCCGCTTTGGCAAATACAAGTCTACAGCCATGTATCTCTGAGGCCACACACAGTGATGGTTTAAGTTAAGCTAAATGCTAAAATCAGATACTAACAATGATACTGCTAACATGCAAATGTTTAGCATGGTGGTGTTTGTGTGTGTTGTATCTAAGCTTTGTACTTGTAAAAAAAGAGATTTTCAAATTGAAAGCATTTAAGAGTAGGCTAGCATACATAGTATGTTGAGTGTGCTATGCTAGCATCTCTGTGAGGCACAGCAATGCTTTGAGGTAAAAGCTAAAAAACATTAGCTATTGTCACATACTAAAAACTATGTTTATAGGGTAATATGTTATATTCATCATCAGTCTTCCATCATAGTTTGTGTTAGCATCATGTGAGAGCATGTTAACATTTGCTATAATTCGCACCAAATTTAAATGACGCTCCATTCACAAGTTGTTGAGGCATTTCCCTTAAAGCCAAAAAGGTAAATCTCATGGTGCCACTAGAGGAAAAGTAGCCCAGGCCTATCTTATCGATTAGCATGCTAGCACTGGCTAATTAGCACTAAATACAAAATACAGTTTAGGCTGATGGGAATGTCATGTTTTTGAAGTATCACAATCTAAGTACTGAAGCTATGCTATGTTAGCAGCACTATGAGGCTTAAAGGCACAGCAACATGTTAGCATGCTAACACTTGCCAAGCACTGAACACAAAATTAGCTGAAGTTAAGGGGATTGTCATTAGTTTTTAACTTTGGACACTAAATATATAAATAATATAGATAAATAAATTAAAAAATGGTATCCCATTGACGACACTAGATTGAATGTAGTGATCCTCAAAGTTATTTCAGTTCATCCTCTGGGGAACAGGAATGTCTGTACCAAATTTTATGGACATCCATCCCATAGTTCTGGAGACATTTCACTCAAAACCCAAAAAGTTGACTTCATGTTGGAAGTACACAAAACATCAGGGGACTCTAAAGTCAGTAGCCATCATGGTCATGGTCATCATCCCTACAGCATGTAGATGATAACTGACATAGTTTCAGTCACATTTTTAACTCATCAGACACAAAACATTTATCTGTTTATTTCTGTATAAATAAGCTCAAACTTCACTGGAGAGCTGGCCATGTTTCTCAGTGATCCTGCATTCAATTAAATAAAATGGTATTGGCTGTGGTTGATGATAATTACTCATCCGTGGCAACATCCCATTTCTTCCATATAAGGTTGTGTTTTTGCTCTCTGTCAGATCTGGAAGTGTGAAGCATCACTGGATAGAGATTTACTCCTTTGTGCACCAGCTGGCAGAGAAGTTTATCAGGTAAAAGCCGAATTAGTCATTCAAGAATTTGGGTGTTTTCTGTGTTTTCCTGCGTTAATGTAAAACAAATGTGTGTTTGCAGCCCCATGCTGCGAATGTCCTTCATCGTCTTCTCCACTCGAGGAAACATCATCATGAAGCTGACTGAGAACAGGTAAGACCAACAGCTGGATCTTTCCCTCCCTGTTGTTCTACACTGCACTGGCAGACATGTCTTCTCCTGTTGTGTTTATTTTTTTACTTCTGGAAAATTTGATTTTCTGGACAGATTTTCTCGCAACTCGAAATTTAATTGCATACAAATTTCATCCAGCTTCAGGGAGCCCATGAATACAAAGCACTGCATTCAGTCCACTGAGGACGACTTTGGCAGAGGTTGAACCTTGGATGCTACTTGAGCCACACAATTAGTTGCGAGCCCTTTTCCCTGAGAGCAGCTTTCTTCCAGTGTATTTTATCAGGCTGTGTCTCTGTTTACCCTTCAGGGAGGCCATCGATGAAGGCTTAAGGGCGCTGCAAAAGGTTATCCCTGGAGGAGACACGTTTATGAACTTAGGCCTGGAGATGGTAAGTATGAGCCTGAGGACCCAGCACATTGGTAATGCCAGTCTAAATCACTCTAGCTTATTCTGGAAAATATTGACTGAGGATCAACTGAGCCTGGCAGCTGGATCCACAACTAATTAGATCAGTATGAGGAGTGGCTCAGACCCCGAATGATTTTCTCACAGATCTTTCATCCAATCAGGTGAAGGAAAGATTGATGCACTTGAAAATCTTCACTCATAAATCGCTCTTGATATGACACGTCTCAAGTGAATGCATACTGACCACCCTGAGTATGTGCTGGCTTTGAAACAACATCAGTATATTCACACCCAGTGTAGGCTATTGCATTATCTGAAATGGGGGTAAATAAATCAATAAACCAGTTCATATCTTTACGAACACTTTCTTTGCAATTGCAGGCTAATACCCAGATTTATCAAGAGAAGTACGGTAAGCGCCGTCTAATATTCTCATCACATTAGCCCACGTGTGATGCATTGTCTCAGAGAACATGAACGTTTTGTGTTCTGCAGGAACGGCCAGCGTTATCATCGCTCTGACCGACGGAGAGCTGAATGAGTGGCAGTTTGACACAGCTCAGCGAGAGGTAAGACGTGTTGTCAAGTACGGGGGTTGGAGGGGGTTAGACAAAATACTGACTAACTAACTTTATTAATGCTCTTCGTGATTTATATAGTTTTTTAGACTGTTTAATGATTAATGCATGACTCCAGACTCCAATCTTTAACACTGGGTTGCACTGGTGCGTTTTCATAAACGTGCATCAGCACATAATTTAAGGTTCTCCCAATAATACATTTTAATTGAATTTCTTGTCACATTATGTGAATGATTTTAAACAGGGCCGAAGGTGCAAATAACTGCACAATACACTCGAACAAGAGAATGTGATCACCGCAGATATATTTTGACGGGCTACACTTTTTTAAATCAGACGTACCAAAATTTAGGCACAACGAAAAAAGATTTTTGGAGTGCGTGTGCGACCAGAACAGCCGCACCCTGGAGCCCCGTGAGACGACTTGCCTTTTTTGGTGCTCCATCAGTTGTTTGACGTGACTTAAAAGGTTCAAGATGCACTACTTTATTTTCCCAGAATTTGCTTTGCTCACTAATTCCTGTGGGCTTTTTATTTTGGTTCCTGGGACTATTATTGAAAGTACTCATTGTCGGATTCCTTTCAGAGCTGACAATTGCTGCTAATCTGTTTTACAAATTGTTTTCTATCTCCTGTCTGGTACTTATACTGTGGACTGAGACCGAGTCTGATGTGTTTTGGGGGAGAGTTTTATCTGTTGTTTTCTGGCAGGCGCAGAGGGCCAGGTCTATGGGAGCCATTGTTTACTGTGTAGGAGTCAAGGAATTCAACCAGACCCAGGTAGGATCCACCGAAGGATATTGAAGATGATGCAAATACATCAAAACGGAAATATGATTATTTTCTTTCTGTGGCTGTTTGTTTTTCAAGCTTGCGACTATTGCAGACACTATGGAACACGTGTTTCCTGTGTGGGGAGGCTTCCAGGCCCTCAGGGGAATCATTGACTCGGTATGACATGTACATACCACATGTTAACTCACACAAACACTCACCCACACACAGAGAGACACACACAAAATTGTATTATGTAATTAAATTGTCTTGTGACTCTGTTTTTTCCTTTTCCTTTTGTCTCTCAGATCATCAAGAAGTCCTGCATAGAGATCCTGGCGGCAGAGCCGTCGAGCGTGTGCGCAGGAGGTAAGAGGTGTGAGGGGCCGAGGCTTCCCCCTCCTCGTTAGGACACTGGGCCGTCCCGGTGTGCGATTGTGTCAGATGACAGTCATCTAAAGCCTCTGGAGTGGAACATGAGGTTGAGTAATTGCATGGACGCTCATGACCGCGGAGTGACAGAGAGCGTATTGTCATTCACGGCCGGGGGAAATTAGCATAGCCGCTTCAGCGCAGCGTGTGTGCAAAAAATAGGAGGGGGGGGTGCATGGGTGTTGGTCAGAGGAATTAGCTGTGAATCATTAAGCATGGCTGCGTCTCTGGCCTAGTTTGCCACTTCATATATGTTAAAATGGCTCTTTCAAGACTGTACTTCTTCCAACCTCTTCTGCCATGTCCAGCTCTGCTGCTTCTGGACAGTTTAGGCAGTCGGAGAGAGGATAGGAACTAAGGGAGACGATGAGAGAGAGCTTTTATGTGTAGCCAGCAGGATGGATGAGTTTTGACATGACCTTATTAGGACTCACTTAAGAGAGTGCATTTGCAGCCGCGCTACCAAGACAACCAGTGGAGATTAGCATCCATTATGGGATATGAAGGAGGGGAGAGGATATGGAGAGAGGAGAGGAGTGAAAATGTTGTCTTGAGAGGACAACAGTGAGGCAGGAATGATAAAGAATCACATGTTATAATTAGACTCTCTGATCTGGTGCCAGAGCTCGAGTGTGTCAGCTGACGTGTGCCCAAATATCCTCCAACAGCCTCATTTATTATTCGATTGATGAGCTGCATAATGGTCAGTGAACTAAGAAACCAAGGACCCACTTTAACCAAGACTTGATTCTGGCCTAATTAATGAAGGGCAGAGACTGTAATGTGCTGAGCACGTGCCTATTGTGCACTGTGTTCCCCTTTGTTTCGACATGATGCGTCTTATTTTAGACATCCAGTGCTTCCTTCCTATGTTTTACATTTTTCTGTGGAGAAATAAAAGGCTCTTTTTCCCCTCACTGAAAACATATTGTTTTTAGTATAATGTGATATAATGTTGTTGTCAAGCACTTGTCACAATTTAGCAAAGAGTTTGCTTTTATTTTGAAATGCAAGACTGTGGACAGGGTTTGAATATAACCATCATCCATCCATCCTGGTGCATTTATATTCAGGCATATACTGACATATTACATAGGTATTGTGACAGTCTGTCTCTCTGCCTGCATGTAGTCACGTACCGTACATGCTTCACACCAACACACACATCTTCCAGCACATGTACACACACGTCCCTCACATTGATGTGAAGTGACCAGACCGAGCTGCCTGCAAACAGGCCATCAGACTGGACAGTGAACGTTGGGCCACACTATCCGACATGACAGCACCGATTCCCCTCACACACACACGCACGCACACGCACACACACACACACACACACACAGTGAGAGTTGGGCCTTAGATCTAACATGACAGCAGAGATTGCTGCTTTCATTAACGCCTGACCCTTTCCTCCCCGTCGTCCCGTCCTCCCGTGGCCCCTCCCTGCCCTTCACTGTCCCGTCGCACTAACGTGATTGAAGAGCCGCCGTTCGGACAAGCCGTACCCCATTTTTCTCCACGCGCACAACACACACGTGCACACACGTGTACATGTGTTATAGTCGCGCACAGACACACATTCAGACAATCCTTGTCAAGCGTTCAGGTGTAGATGTAAATGGACATGTGGCCACAGAAAGCAGAGAGGAGCAGCACATGTGTTGTACATGTCAGCAGGGCACCACCAGTCCCTGCCCACCATGTGTCTGACAGCACTGACCTTTTAGCCCATCAAGCCTCAGTGTGTGTGTGTGTGTGTGTGTGTGTGTCAGGGTGTGTGAAGAAGATGTTCAGAAAACTAGGGCTGCAACCAAGGATTCTTCTATTATTGATTAATCTGCCAGTTATATTCACTATTAATTGATTAATTGTTAAATCCATAAAATGTCAAATTTGAAAATTGCTCAGTAAGTTCTAGGGTGTGCTTCAGGGCTGATAACTGATTTTTGGAACTGATATACATTTGCAGTAAACGTATATAACTTTAGGTACTAGTTACTTTGCAGATTTAGAATATTCAGTGTTGATAGGCTATGACTTGTGACGTGTAACCAATCAAATAGAGTCAAATAGAGGCATCAGAGCCAAAGTAGGACGTTGTAAAATTAATTATTTTATCAATAATTGGACACAAAAATCACAGAATCACTGAATATCAGCCCTGATAATCTGTCATGCTGATAATTGGCCTATGGTCTAATTGTTTGTCCAGCCAACAGTCAAAAACCAAAGACTCATCATTTACTATCATTAATGACAAAGAGAGGCAGCAATCCTCACATTTAAGAGGCTGGAACCAGAAAATGTTTGACATTTTTGCTTGAAAAATTACTTAAAAGATAAATAAATTATCAAAATAAATTAGTTAGCAACAATTTTTTTTAGTTGCTAACCCTAATCGATTAATTGACTAATTGTTGCAGCTCTATTGAAAACCAACAGAGTTAGGGTTATTTTACAATGATTACTTTTAGCAAACATTTTGTTTTTTGAAATATTCAAAATGACTTAAGATTTACTATTTATGAATGAACGAATAAGATTATTTTCTGATAGATGTCAAACTGTTACATGTTGTAATGTAGTGTACTGCTTCACTGCTGGAGGAAATAATGCAGAGCCATAGGGAATTTTCTACCTTTTTAAAAATAAGCCAAGAATTAGTCTCAAAATCAGTCACTGAAGAAATATCCGCCATGTACCATTTCCACACCGAGTCGTGTTTTTGGGCATGTGCTCATGCACTCTGTCACAGTCGCAGCTCATGCTATTTGATGCTAACATTGTGTGAAAGGGGCCGGACTGCTAAAGCAGCCATGGCACCGAGTGAGTGCTGGGAATAATTAGTGCTGAGGCCTCTAATTAAGTTGCACATTGTTGAGGTTGCAAACCACCACAAACCACATAAACTATCAATTAATGTGAAAGTTAATGCAATCCAAGTTATCTAATGTGATATGGTATAGTCGTGATTTATTTCTCCGGTTGTTGTGGTCGTGTTTTACAGTGAAATGAGGGCAGGGGGATGGAGAGGACGTAGGGTGTGGTTAACAGTAAATGATTAGGCTGTGTGTGTGTGTGTGTGTGTGTGTGTGTGTGTGTGTGTGTGTGTGTGTACACATGTAGAATCTGAGTGTAGCTGAGGAAATGACATGAGCAGTACTGACAAGTTGCAAGTCATTGAACATCTGTAAATAAACAGGACGCGGTCGGATGAGGTCGGCTGTGTGCAGGAAGTTAGGAATTTGACTTTTATCTGAGGTTTTATCTCTCTGAGGTTGGATAAGTGCACTGTCTGCACACATTAAGGTGTAATGCATTTAATACCTGCATATGTAATGTATACAACTTATCCCTGTTCTGTGAGAGCCCAATTTTAATTTCCGTCTGTCCTGTGCATCACCACATTTCCTCCTGGATCTGCTCCAGCTGCACTCTTCAACATTTTACGCAGCATCTGTAAACATGTAAAGCCGTGCAGCAGAAGAACGAAAAGTGGTGTTTGTTTTTTCTCCTCTCAGCTCCGCCCTTGTTTATGTATCTGTGTTTATGGCTTTTCATAGCAGCATGTCTGACCTTTAAGGAAACACTGTCACATATACACCGCGTGATGATTTTACCCAGTGATCTTCACGCTGGAGCTTTAAATGTTAAAGGTGTGGCAAATGCTAAAGGAAACCTTGGTCCACAGCCAGAAACCACACACACACACACACACACACACACACACACAAGCTTGTTCAAACACATGCATGCACACATTCATGTATGCACATCCTGACATGCAGACGCTTTCACATTCCTCATAAAAACATAGAGGTAGTCACGCATACTGTACGTACACCAGTTTGTTTTTATCATCACACACACACACACACACACACACACACACACACACACACACACACACACGTGCTAATGGCGCCATAGGTAAGGTCAGACCTACTTTGACAGTGCCGCGCTGTTGTCAGCCCTGCAGGCATGTTTTTAAGCAAGTGTTTCTTCCTCGCTCTCTAACATATGCTGGGTAGCAGCCACATAGACACTGCAGCATATGCTGGCAAGCTTCTGTCAGTGCGCTTTAACAGGGCCTGGGGGAGACTAAAGGTCAAAGACACACACACACATACGCACACACCTTCTGGCTACTGCACAGCACATATTTGTGAATAGCAGCACTTTTAGCATTAGCACCATTGGAGCTTATTACGGCCTATCCACAAGTACACGCACAAGCTCACAGATATAAACAAGCAGTAATGGGGCGTGCACACATTTCTGCTGCTTAACATGAGCACATCAGAGAGAGGGGAAGGCGGTCAGCACTGGCCATGATGGTTCACCAGAAATTCTGTTTGACTTCAAACTAAAATAGGAGGCTAATTTTGACCTCTTATATGCCCCAGATTTTCTAAACATAGCAGAAAATATGTGATCGTGTCTCTAATGGTGCCTGCACTCTTCTCGTTTTTGTCCCAGAGAGTTTCCAGGTGGTGGTGAGAGGCAATGGGTTTCTCCATGCCAGAAACATTGACCAGGTCCTCTGCAGCTTCAAACTGAATGATACACACTCTGTGGGTAAGTCCTGCAAACTTGCACAAGCGACACACACAAAAGAGCAGGATGTGTTCTGCAGAGCTTGGCAGGATCAACATCTCTGTTAAAGTGACTATCAGAAGCTGTTAGGCAAAAGGTTGTGTCAGTGATTTATCTTGTTTAGGACTTCCTGCTTGTGTTTATTCCCTTGAGAATATTTCACTCTGGAAAATACAAACTAATAGTTATCATCAGAACACTTAACTCTAATGGATTCATTTGTTCTGAATGCTTCTTATTAAATCAGATTGCTTTAATGGATTAATCATTATACTGTAATGTATCATGAGATTCTGGTTTGGCTTGTGCATTGAAGAGGAATGTGGAAACCGTGCCGGAGTTGTTAAAATGTCCATGACATAAAGTCTGATTTTGTTTTTCCCTGTGCAGATGAGAGACCAGCTGGAATAGAAGACACCTTCCTGCTCTGTCCTGCTCCTGTCGTGGAGGAGGTTGGGAGGTAAGCTGCACATCTCATTTAGCTCTCGCTGCCGTTTCACCCCCACACTGTTTCTCAGTTATCACTCCAGTTGCCAAACTCTCCATATTCAGCTGTAACACCCTGAGCCCAGATATTTGCCAGCTGCACACAAGTTTGTTGTGGACACAGAAGACTGCCGTCCTTGAACAAATTAGGGCCAAAGTCATTGAGTGTCTGTGATCAATCAGTGTTTGTCACAGCTAACGAAGCCAGACACCAATCACAAGGGGACAACAGGAGTAGAGCCCAGGAACACGACTTAATGAGAGCCTGCTGGAGAGGACCTTCGCAACCGTGTCTGTGTATTTGCGTGTGTGTGTGATGTATCCCAATCTCTGTCTGACACTTTGGGAGAGCGAAAGTGTGAGTGGAGTCGGCGGGGCAGTGTAAAGTTTCCTCCGAGGGCTTCCAGCTTTGCTCCCGGTGATTCAGAGCAGAAGTTTCTTGCGGGGCAGACAGAGCGATGCTGTGGGCTGAGCTCGGAGACGACCGAGGCCCGGCAGCCTTCCCGTCCCCGCTGCCTGCAGTCCTGTGCATAATTATACACTCCAGCCGGCGGCCTCAGACACCTCCCAGTCATCATCTGTCTTGTTGCTGTCACTCAGATTTCTAGCGTGATTTGAGCTTGTCTTGTCCGCCAGTTAGAAGTACTGCTTTGATGGGGAAGTACTGCTCAGAGATGAGGGAAAAAATACATTTTGTTTTCACGCTGTGGCAGCAGGGAGATTTAAGAGTCTGTCTCACACAGTATATTTTACTCACACGTGTTATAACGGATGTGGAATTTTAATTGTTACTCACAGTCTTGAGGGATTGACCAAAAAGACAGAATTAGAATCAGTAAAACAATTCACCTAATTCACAACCCAGCGAATATTCGGTCCTTACGTCTGCCAGTCAGGTTGTGCTGCTCCTCCTGAGAGCAGGGCAGAACAGGGGGCATCATTACACACTGCAATGGTGCCTGAAGGAGGCGTCCCTCCGTGTAACAGAAGCCCATTAGAGCCGAGTCAACACTGCCTAACACCCTGAGTGCCTCTAAAGAGGAAGTCAGCTGTGAATGGCTGAAGGGCCCAGAGGAGGCCAACAGCTGGCTGATGAGTTCTGGGCTGCGATGCAATAACGTGTGGATGGAAAAATGTAGTTAAACCAAAGTGCCACTGTGCAGCTGGACAGGTGTTTGTGACATATAATGATTTCCTGTGTGACCTGTCGCAGACCAAATTAGTGATGTTTGTAGTAATGTCATCAAAATCCTCCTCCTCATTAGATCACCAGATTTATCACCATGAAAACACATCATGATTAAGTAGAGCTGCAACGATTAGTCGATTGATTGACAGGTCAATCAAAAGAAAATAAATTGCCAACTGTTTGGATAATAGTTTCGATAATTTTTCAAGTAAAATTGTCAAACGGGCTGGTTCCAGCTTCTTAAAGCAACATTATGTAACTTTTTTACCTTAAAATAACAGTTTCAAAATCACTGTGATGGTGCAGTGTCTCGTAACAAGGTGAATGGTGTCTTCCACAATGAATGCATTAATCATTTAGTCTATAAAATGTCAATAAAATTCAAAAATGCTCATCACAATTTCCCAGAAACTAAAGTCAACATTTTCAAATTTCTTTTATTGTCCAACCATCAGTCCAAATCCCAAAGACTCTTAATATTCTATCATAAATGACAAAGTGTAGCAGAAAATCCTCACATGTAAAGCAACATTATGTAGTAATTGTCATGTAGGTGCTAACTACAAACAAAACTCATTACGTCGTAACAATGTTATGTGTTGAAAACAAGTAGACGTGTATGTAACGGTGTGATCTACCCTCTCACTGAAGTTACATAGTGCGGAAACAAGGGACGGGGGGACAGAGTGGCTGAGACAGAGACACCATTCACCCTGTTACAAGACACTGCACCATCAACATGATTTTAAAGCTGTTATTTTAAGTTAAAAAAAAAGTTACATAATGTTGCTTTAATCAATAATGAAAATAATCATGCTGCAGTCCTCAAAAGCACCCTTACATTTCAGATCACATTATACTGTAGGTGCTGTAACTGCTTCCTGTTTTTGGGTTGAAAAAATAAAAGTCTTGAGGTCTTGGGGACTCTTCCTGCTCCACGCAAGTCTTATCACATGTAATGAAGTCATTGACGCTGCTGTCACACAAATCTATGTTGACTGGGAACCTTCCGGATGCAGCTCCCCCTCCCTCACACACACACACACACACACACACACACACACACACACACACACACACACACAGGGCAAAGACATATATAGTGGGCAGATTGATGATTGATAGGGGCTGAGATCTCTCTGTCAGAGAGGGGCTGATAGCACCGCGTCCCCTGCCTGCCTGAAAGGAGGGCTGACCGTATCATGAGGAAGGGGGGTCGGGGGGGCAGAAAAGGGAGGAAAGAAGTCAAAGGAAAGATGAGTGGCACCTGCACCGCCAATTTCCTCCTCCGAAGTCAGTGTCAGCATGAGTTATGAGACGGGCTACAGAGGATACGGGGGGGGGGGCGAAAACAGACTCAGTGATGGAGGAAGTGAAGCGGGGGTCTCGGAGGGGAGGGACGGTGCTGAAGGGATGTAGGACAGGAAAGGCACTCCTCCTACCATCCCCCCGCTCTCTCTCTGTTTCCTCTACTCCCTCCCACCCTGCAGTGACCTCCTCCCCCTTGTCGCCCCCCTCCTCAAATCCAGACCCAGAGCTCAAAGCCCCCCTTGTCTGAGCCCCCCAACCCCCGGACCATAAGAACAGCACAAGAAGCCTTTCTCCATTCTTTTCCGAGCCTGTAACTACAATCCAGCTGTCTGCATTTTCAACCCTCATCCGCCTGTTTGGCTCTTGTTTTTCTTCATACTTCTTAAAAGCCTCATGAATAACCTGTCAGCGCCGTCCTCTCCGCTAACTCAACCCTGTTGCTTCCATCAACACCACCATCCCGTCATCATCCCAACCAAAAACTACACACTGCTCCCGTCCCCGCCCGGCCTATCTTGGTGGAGCTATCAGCGCTGAATACTGGAGAATAAGAAGCCATTTAGCTGTCTGTGGTTTCCACATTAGAGGTCTGGGTCTGATCCAAACAGAAGAGATTCCTGCTGTGGGTGGAGAACTCCCTGACCTCTTTAAAGGCTTTAGCTTTGTGTCTATGTCAGCATGTTTTTGCTTATAAAGCAGCAAGTACGGACAAAGCGGATTGGAGGAATGTGTCTGACACCTCGGGCGAGCTTCGAACGGTAGTCCTGAAACCAAATCATGAATGTGTGCGCACAAGCAGATGTGCGCTCAAGTGTGTGATGTGTGTGTCAGATGATCAGATGGGTCATGAGTTCATGTTTTGCAGGGTGATCTACCTGCAGGTGAGCATGAACGAGGGGCTCTCCTACATCACCAGCTCTGTTCACATCACTACTACTGAATGTGTGAGTACATCCTGTGTGTGTATACTCTGCATTATCACAACAACTCACTGTGATATTTCCCTCTGGCATGCTGCCTTATTTGAACAAACTTCCCTTCAACCTTCTTATTTTCTCTCGGTTCTCCAGTCTTCTTCTTCTCTCCTTCCTCTCTGAGGTCTCCTCTGTTGTGTCTGTTCATCAGAGGAGGCTGTGAGTACTTCCGCTTTTCATTTTCACCTTTTTCTCGCCTCTTGTTTTTTAGTTCGGTTTGATCTGAATCCACTCGTTGTGTGTTTTGTGTAGTTTGACGGCACCATTGTGCTCATATCGTTGCTGGTGGTGTTCCTGCTGTTGGGTCTGCTGCTCATGTGGTGGTTCTGGCCTCTCTGCTGCACTGTGGTAAGTTTGAACTTCAGACTTCAGTATTTGTGATTATGGTTATTTCTTTGATTATATTTTGATTATTATATTTTTTTCTTCAGGTGATCAAAGAACCTCCACCACCTCCTCCTCCAGAACCAGTAAGACTTCTTTTCTCACCTGAGTTTGAACCGTTCTGAGCATTTGGACCAAAAATAAACACCCAGCTGGAAGCAAAAAATTGAATTTTTTCCATGACCTGAGAGAGCATTACCAAAGTGTGCATGTCATACTCTCACAAGTTGTTGTGCATTGTGCAATGACCTCTGTTGATGACGCATCCTTAACTGCAATTGCTACTCCCAAAACTGTGGAAACATGGGCTGGTTTGCTACATAGCACCACACTTGTACTTCACTTGAGTATTCCCATTTTCTGCTACTGTATACTTTCACTCCACCACATTTTGGAGGCAACTTTGGACCGCATTTTTCACTTATTATTGGTAACTGGATAAAAAAACACTGGTTCCAATAATCAGAAAAATGCAGAATATCAAATATCACCAGGCTGATAACCCAAAGTGTATGGTATACATATACACATGTTAATATATGTGTATTGCTTTTACTTTTTGATACTTAAGTAAATTTATTGCTAGAAAATTACTTTTGATACATAAAAAATGCTCCATGGAACTTTCACTTTTGTTGATTCTGGTGGCCCCTGTGGACAAAATGAAACAAAGTAGACTGTTTTAGTGCCGTACCACCAGACGACAGAGCAGCTTCTTTTCTCAGGCTTTGAGACCTTCATCCTAAGCACTCTGCCATTCAATAAATAAATAAATAAATAGTTAACATTTTATGATTTATCTGACCTGGATAAATCGGAATCCGGCCCAGTGACAGGCTTTAAAAATATCTGTAATACATATTCAGAAATAGCCAATCTCCCCACTGATGACCTTGTTTGCTTATTTAGCTCGTATAGAGGCATCAGTGTTAAACTGAGACTGTTTCATAACCAGATAAAAACTCCTTGTAGTACGTTTAAGTACATTTTATATCAGATATTTAAGAATTTTTCTAAAATGCTTTTCCTATTGGTGACTTTTACTTCCACCAAAGTAATTTTTTTTTTTCTATATAAATATCTATATCTATATCTTTGCTTTTACTCAAGTATGACTTTTGGGTACTTCTTACCCCACTGGTGTTATTATTGATAGTCGTGTATGTTTGGGAGAATATGAACTGCGCCATGTAACAGAGTCTCTCTCTAAGGAATCAGATGATGAGGACGGGATGCCCAAGAAGAGGTGGCCCACAGTGGATGCATCCTACTATGGAGGAAGAGGAGTGGGTGGCATCAAACGCATGGAGGTACGCATGCGCACACACACACACTCGCACATTTTCAGCGTTTAAAAGGACATACATGTTAATGAGGCTTTTCTCAGGTGAGATGGGGGGAGAAGGGGTCCACTGAGGAAGGTGCGAAGTTGGACAAACCCAAAAATGCTGTTGTAAAGATGCCAGAGCAGGAATTTGAACCGTGGGAGCCCAAGCCTCGGAAACCACCCCGTCGTGCCCCACAGCAGAATAGGTGGTACTCACCCATCAAGGTTAGTCTTATAGTTTGATTAATATTGAAGGTGGTGTCTTGATTCCTTTTATTTGACATGTCTTTTATCATCCATGTTTTACTCCTCCAGGGGAAGCTAGATGCTCTGTGGGCTCTGTTCAGGAGAGGATACGACCAGGTATCGCTGATGAGACCAGTTCCTGGAGATCAGGTGAGCCGGCCCCACCACTACATTTACATTTCATTTTTATCTTCACCTTTAAAACAAGAAGAGAAAATCCCGTGTTCAGCAAACAGGCTAAATGACTGATACCAAGCTATAATTTGGTAATTATGTGTAATTTCAGGGATTGCTCTGTGGGTAACAGCCACTTAAAAGCTTTTTACGAGCAGCTTGGATGGTACAGAAGGTTCCAGCGTGGTTTATGTGGACAATTGGGCATCTGCATTCTGTTTTTTCTGTCCGTCACATCGCTTAAAGACAACGTGTGTCGGTGAGCAGCGTGGACGGCTTCAACACAGCAGCTCAGTGCTGATTTTCTACACACACAGAGAATCAATGAGCTACTGATACCGCTCTCTCCGTCAAAGCTTCCATTGTGTAGGAGTACTGTACTCTTCTGTCCTCGCCCTGTTATTCCCTGTGACTCCCAGAAAATGACTTCTGCAGTTTCTGTTATGACTTTGAAGGGATGATTAAGGCTTTTTTCTTGGCGTCTTGTAAAAATCCTGCTGCAAATTTTAATGTGCCGTATTTATACTGGTCACCTTCAAAAAGTCCTAAATCATGACATCACCAGACAAGTGTGTGTGAGAGCAGAGCAGCCCCTGTTATCTAACCTTGACCCCCCCTTGTATGGCGTCCCATAACCCCACAGACATGTTTTCATCATCATACCGGTTGTCATGGTGAAACATCTGCTCCGTTGTAAATGGTTTCATTGTCGCCTCTCGTAGCCGAGGCCGTATCGCCGTGAAATTTATTGATTTGTTCTCTGAATGGCGTGATTCATCTTTCTCTTTTGATTCATGTTAACAGTGCGAGTGTGAGTGTGTGCGGCTGCTGGATCTGGAGTCCATAAAATTGGTCATCGTCGCTGGTTTCATCTCTTCTTTCCATGTTGGAACTTTTTTTTTTGAAAGCGGAACAATTCATCTCTGTCATCAGGACAGAGGTTTCTGGAGTCTTTGTCAGGCACTTGGTTCACAGAGCCGCTCAACAATGACCCCTACAACTCCCTTCACGAGCCATTAACTGCGGAAAATAAAACGCTACTTCTCGCATGGAAAGAAAGGAGAGGAAAGAAATCCACTTTTGTTGCCATATCGGACATGAAAGACGACAATCATTTGACACGTTGACAAAAGCCAGGCGCAGATTTACATTCTCAACATGAGTTCCTCGCAGTGGTAACGTCAAACATCTCTGCAGAAGCAAGAAACCGCAGCTGGATGACAAACAGCTGAGCAGAATTACAAAAAGCACAGCGATGACTATTAGGATCTGACTCCCTGATGCAGATTGTTAACCAGCAGCTCGGGAGGAGCTCGTCCTGCTTTCTCCCCACATTACTCCTACCTCACTGCCTCTGCAAACGGCCATCAGCGGGCTGCCAGTTTCTGCCACGCTCCCTGTTCGCATTTGATCTCTCCCTGCTGTGTGTGCGTGTCACTGTAACGTGTGTGTCAGCTCTCCCGAGCGAGCGTCACACAAACAGATGGGGAGTTGAAAGGCCACGAGCCATATTGTGACAGAAGAGATTCCCTTCTTTTGTCCCCAGAGCTGATGGCACCGATGGCCTCGTCGCTCGGCACAGAGCGGACCAGAGGGCGGCCACCGTCCCTCCGTCCTCACACATGGGCGGCACAAACGAGCACAGCGGCGCCTCCCCTTCTTCACCCTCTATTAGGATTAGTTCACCCAAATTTGAAAACAGTGGTATCTAGCTATGCAGACAAAAAACAAGTTACAAAGTGCTTTACAAAGACATAAAAACAGGAGAAGTTACAGACAAATGATAAAAAACAGTACAAAATTATACAAATAAACAAATAAAACAAGCCGACCCCAAATGTGCTTTAAAAGTATCATTAAAAATTTGAAATCCATTCTTAAACTTACAGGTTACCAATGTAGAGATGCTGCAGTAGGTATTATTTGCATCCTTCCATTGGAATTCATGATAAGTCCTGCTGCAGCATTTCAAACGAAAGTTTGGAAAGTTTGTATTGACTGAGACAGGAATACAAATACTGAATCACAGTAATCTAAACGGATGTAATGAAGGCGTGTATGACAGATTACAGATTCTTAGTGGATAACAAAGGCCTAATTTTTCACATAACTAAGGTTTAACTTAGCTTCTGAGATATCTCTCCCCTGTATCACACAGTTATTTACCATTACACTGACATTTTTAAATGAAAAAAAAAGAAAGAAAAATGCTTAGATTTTGAATAGCGTTATTTGGTGATTATGGCAAGTGTTGTCGTTTCCTGGTTTTAAACGCTGCATTACAGTGAAGTGATGTGACTTCCTGAACTTATCAGACTGTTCTATTTGTTCTTTGTCATTTTATCCACATTTTAATGAATATTTATCAGAAGTCTCATTGTAACGATATTTTGTACCAATAGTCATCCCTACAGTTGCATAATTGATATCCAGGTGCTGTGCAGGATCTCTTTAATTGGCATTTTTAAAATATTTTTAAAATAGAAAAAGCTAAAAGAATCTCAGATCTAAAACTAAATTTAAATTTTGATATGTTCCTAAAGGACTATTCATTAAAAAAAAAAAAATACACACATACATTTTCCTTTACATGACAAATATAAATAGCTAAAAATATACATCTAAAAATGCATTCTGCCTAGTGTACTCCTTTTATTTTATCCATCCCTGGGTATTTGGTCAAAAATATCAGGATATTTGATTTTGTCATGTGTTTTCTAAGTGATTTAAAAATATCACGATACAGTATATACAGTATATATTGTGTATCATAGCCTAAAAATATTGTAATATTATTTTAAGCAAATACGATTGTTATTATTATTATTATATTATTTTAAGGCCATACTGTCACAATAACCAGAAAACCAGTGACTACTATCTACATGTCTAGATACCACTCGATGTAATAAATGGCTTTTGTGTAATTTGGGTAAACTGACCCTTTAATAGCCGGTCCCCCTGTTCATGATCCATTATCCTGACACTACAAGTGTTCCCTGTTTCAGAGCAGCATATGTAGTCTATGAAATGTGTTAAGTACACACGGAGCGTTTTCCTTTTCAAGTGGATCGCTGTAATGTCATGCGAGGTGACAGGCAGAGCTGTCAGGTCAGATGTGTGTCTCCGCTCTCTCTTCTTTCTCCTGTTTTCTTTACTATAATGGTGACAAATGTGTGTGTGTGTGTGTGTGTGTGTGTGTGTGTGTGTGTGTGTGTGTGTGTGTGTGTGTGTGCGTCAGTTCCCTGTAAACGGCCACAAAGTATCTGACTGTTGGGTGTCTGTTTGTGAGAGGAGGGCAAAGTCTTGGGGCTCAGAGAGAAGAAACTGAGGCGAGACAGAGGATGGGGTGTGAAGAGGGATGCTGGAGGTGTTTCAGGGTTTTGTTTTTTTCCTAAAAAGGAGTCGAGGGTTTGAAGTAAACAATCGCCGAGAGAGGAAGCAGGCAGTGACAGACATCACAGCCAAAGGGGCACACAGGGAGGCTGACCATCACATGTGAGACACTGCTGACCTCTCACACAGGCCATCTATGTGCATCATCTACTTAAAATCCAAAAACTTCCTCTTTCGCCACCTTTCTGCTGCTCTTTTCACCACCAATCCTACGTTTTTCTCGGTGCTCTCTTGCTGCCAGACCCCTAACCTTTCTCTCCCTGTGTTATTCATGGGGCCGAGGTTTCATTCAGGCCATATGTTCTGGCGGAGGCATGCTTACAGTCACATACACACACACACACAAACACACTCATATTCATGAGCTTGTGTTCTCATTGTGTCCATATGCTGTCTCTGGTGTTGTGCTGCTGCTCTGCTGCTCACAAACTGGCCCTTTCACCGCAGCCCCAGCGACAAGACTGAAGCAGTCAACCCCCACCTCGCCCAACCGGGCTCCCCCACCAATCAATTACAGACCCCCTGACACACAAACACACACACAATGGCCCCCCTGAGTCACAAAGCTACTGCTGCTGGGGTCCTCTTATTGGCCCCTGTGTGACTTTAGGGCCTCTCTGTTTAATAAGGTGTTATAATCAGACCACCAAGGGTCTGTGACACAGAGACCTACTCTCCATCCCTCACACACTGACTGAGCAAGACAGGTGTGTGTGTGTGTGTGTGTGTGTGTGTGTGTGTGTGTGTGTGTGTATGTGTGTATGTGTGTGTGTGTGTGTCTGCACAAGGATGCAGAGAACAGAGAGGGAAAGCCATCAATGAGAACAATAAGAGAAGCGTTCCATTCTCCCGGACTAGTAAATTATGTTAAACGCCAAGAGGCCTCTGTTAACTATTGTGGGGATATTGAAATCCTCTCTTTACATTCCAACAAGTCGAGCACATTAGAGACATAAACCACTTTCTGTTCTGCATCAAGAGAGGCCGAGTCACAGCAGAGGCTCCTTCAGAAGAGGAGGGGAAATGGGGAAAGCTGCAGACTGTAGAAAGTGTGTGTGCTTGTGTGTGTGTGTGTGTGTGTGTGTGTGTGTGTGTGTGTGTGTGTGTGTGTGATAACTTTGTCGGTGCCCGTCTTCGCCTGCATCACAGCTATTGTAGTGCAGGTGTGGACAGAAGACAGAAGCAGCTCTGTGTGCCCTCCGGGAGCCTCGAACACACACGCCTCTGTCAGCAGAGCCGGGCAGAGACTCACACAAACCACGCTGGCTCGTAGATCTTAGGAGGTCATTGATTTTGCACTAAGACCCATTTTAATCTGTATTCTGTCTTGAAACGATGATGCAACGTTTCGGTTTAAAGGGACAGTCAACCCCAAAATCAACATTTAATGATATTTATCCACCCAGATTGTTTTGGTGTGAGCTGCAGAATTTTGGAGACATAGCCTGCCTTCCTTCAAATATAATGGAACTAGATGGCTGTCGGCTCACAGTGCTCAACGCGGCAAATAAATAAATATATTCATTTAACAAACTAAATGGCAAACTCTCTCCAGAAATAATGATAGTTACTCAAGATGATCCACAGACCTTGTTGTGTGCAAGTAAAGGAACGAAAGTTTAATGGCATCCTAGGTTGAGCTGTAACGTTATTTAGCTTAGTTAGCTTAGTTAGACAGCCTTCTTATTCATGGTTAGATGCACACTTGAGCAGCTCTGTGAACTCATATGCATTTTTGATTTTGGGGTGAACTGTCCCTTTAAAGGTGCAATATGTTACAATTCATAGTCAAAAAAATTGGAAGGCAGCATACCACCAGAGTAACCGCTAACTGCTACAGTTAGTAGCTGCCTTGGCTAGTTAGCTCAGTTAGCTGTGCAGCTAGCGCTTCCAACTGGGAGCTCAAGGATCAGAGGATTGTTAGCGTCGACACCTCTAGCACAGGAGCTTTGGACCGGGACGAGCTGGGGATAGCTGGTTAGCATGCTTACATCAGTAGATAGCTCTGCAACATAACTCATGGACATCATAATGTCAAATCTGCTGTTTGTTCACATTCTGTGGATGTTTTTAGTTAACTTTTCAACTAAAACTCTTACATATTGTCCCTTTAACCTTCATCCCTTTGCTTGTGTGTCTTGCAGGGTCGCTGTATTAATTTCCAACGGGTCAAAAATGGAGAGTCTACCCCTAACAACCGGGCTCCACCTCGCACACACCACTCTCCCTCACCTCCTCCTCCTCCATCTCCTCCTCCTGAGCCAGCCGAAGAGCGACCTCTGGTCTCCAACTCTGTCCCCCGTACGAAGCCTCCGTCGAGGGGGCCCCGCACCACGCCGCCCTCCCGCGCACCCCCTTCCGTGCTCCAACCCCCTCCGGGTCCACCCCCAGCTCGCGCACCCCCTGGGCCCCGAGCACCCCCGCCGTCTCGACCCCCACCCAGGCTCTGATGATGAAGAGAAGGCCTCCGACAAACAACTGATACATCGAGTCATCCCATAAAAAAAACACCACCTCCTTTCACCCCAAAGACTGAGACAGCAGAGAGGCGTCAAATCTTAAAAGGCCGGAGCTCTGACTGAAGCTCGGTGCTTTGTTGCTGGACAGCAAAAAATATTTATCTGATGTCAGAATCAGCTACTGAGTTTCATCACAGATAACACTTTTATAGGAACACCATAAACATTATAGAAAAGACAAGCATGTAGTTACTTGATTAAGCCTGTATGTACAATATTAGACGTCATGTTGACTTGAGCGGTAAGAGGAAGTGCAATCCTTTGTGGGAATTCAACAAAAAGGATTTATATGTTGTTGTAAGTTAAGATTGTGACAATTTGAGAATGAGTGACAGTAAATATACCTGTTAACTTTGAGTTGGTAGAGAGTAGAGACTCATAAAGCTGAGTGAGGATGTGAAATTACAGCATGTAGTGAAAGATAACAATGTTGGTTATGTTGGTTGTGGTTTTTAAACATACATTATCTTAGGTTGCTACAAATCAGACTCATAGATCATTTTACCAAAGAATCTTTTTCTAGATCCGACTTAAAATTTAGTGTCAAAGTTCAGTGATCTCATTGCAACTGCAGGGCAGTTTCTCCATAGTTTATTTATTATAACACAAGCCCTGTCTGCATCTGTTTCCTGTTTAGTATCAGCTGGGTTTCTGGGTTTTTTAAATCTTTGAGGAAGGGGAAGACGAAGGTGGATGTAAGGAAGGAAGCATTCTGATGCGCCTTCAAGTGAAAGATTGCATTGAAAATGTATCTTCAGGGTTCTCCTGTATACTGCATTTACTGACTGAAATGATCGTTTGCATTATTTCTTTATTAACAACCTTTTGTGTCTGTCTACAATAAACAAAATGGGTTTTTTTTAATGTGCTGCCTGGCGGTGATTTCTTTCGTGGTTATTAAAAGTGTTTTAAAAAATATGGTATTATATTTCAGTGAGATTTTTTTGCACAGTCACATTGTGAATCAGCTTACAAACACACTGGGGTCAGCACAACAGAGGCCTAATGGCATATTTATTAGTTAATTGGCTGTTGCAGGATACAACATTTGTTGATGTTCTTTAATTAAACTAATTACACTTCCAATGCTGTCAGGACACTTATAATCTATCCATGACAAATTAATACTAAAGGCTGAGATTTGTTATAACTTTTCTGGAACAAGTTACAGCTCTGAGATAAATCTTTTAGCCACTTCTTTGCACTTTGAAACATCCTGTGAAAAAAATCACATAATGTACTTTGTGCATTTTTGGACAGAATTCAGACCAACTTTCTAAAAACACATTTTAACTTTGTCATTATAGGTTATTTTCTTAAGGAAAAATAAGGGAATTCAATCCACTTAAAGAAAATCTATAACACAAAAGCGAGGTTGTCTGAATCATCATATACATTTAACCACAGGGCTGATGCAGTCTGAGAATGTCCTGCTCCCCTGCTCAGAAACTGACTGACACACAGCTCACACACAAAAGAAAGCGATTACGAGGTCAGTCTGTCACTACATGACTCATTTCTCTGCAATCCATCGGGGGAAATGAATCACACGAGGCTAATGGTATATTAAGTCATTCTGAAAACAACAACCTACAGCTTTTCTCTTGACATGTCTTTAAGGAGCTGAACTGAACTGAAGGCACACTGACACATGGAAACTAACTGCAGGCTTCAGCTTCTGATAAATATAATTGTTGAAGAGCAAAATATTTTTTTATACTTTTCAGACACAAAAACAGCTTTAAAGATTTGGATTTAAATCATCTTTAAATGTATTCATGAAGACTTTTATGCAGTTAATCAACAAGAAGTCTACAGCGCCCTCAAGTGACCAGATGTGACATAACTCTTCCCAGACCAGTCTTCTGGTTGTCTACACATTTAGACAATGATTACACATAAATACATTGTTTTATGTTTATCAGAGGGGAGAGTTTTATCACAGCCGAGTTGACAGCAGAAAAAATTTTCCATTTGTTGATGTCAACACCAAGACGCCACATCCAAAACACACATTACTGAGCCTTCTGGAGCTCGCAAAGATGGAACAGTTTAAAAACAAACTGGTATCACCTTCAATGACACACACACATCCAAGGTGTGTGTGTCTACATTTTAGTATGTTTATGAACACACACACACACTCACACACACATATTTCAAGTCCATTGAGTAATGTTAGTTTGTTCTTCAGGCTTTCCCCTTTCTCTTCTGCATTTTCCTCCCAGACAGCGCCCCCTTCTGGGCTCCTCTCACCATGCCCTTGAACTGGCCCTGCAGTTTGGCACGCTTCCTGTGAACACATAAAAAAAATGTTGGCGTCCGACACTCAAATGAATCAACTCCCTGGCAGAAGCTAAATTAATCTCTATGATGACACAACATTGCTCGTACCTGCGGTTGAGCTGGTCCTTCTTCAGAGGGATGTAAGCGTAGGGATCCAGCTTCCCTTGTTTCTTCACATCTCCTTTTCCTTTCTATGAGATGAAAGAATAAGACGCTCAGATTTATAGTTTCTAACCAACAACTCCCGCAGTGTTTCTGCATGCTGTCTGACTCACCTTTGACTTGTACTCTGCCCCCATGTCATCCCTTCCTCCAAGCGGTCTGTGGATACCTGAGCCTCCAGCTGAGAAGAAAGAAAAATGTGTTTCTTAGTCTAAATTCATCAAGGACACTGTGCTTTCTAGACATGTTACAAGGCCACATGTTACAGGCCACATGTTAACCTGAAAAGAGCTGCTGTGATCCTGAGCTGTTGCCTTAAGCCCAACAGACCTTCAAAGTTTAGATTCGTTTCAGTCCTTTTTCAAGCAAAAATGTTAAGAACTGTAGTGGTTCCAGCTTCTTAAATGTAAGGATTTGCAGCTTTTCTCTGTCATTTAAAACAGTAAATGAAGAATCTTTGGGTTTTGGACTGTTAGCTGGACAAAAGGATTCATCTGAAGACATCACTTTGGGCTCTGGGGGATTGTGTTTTGAGCATTTTTTAAAAAAAATTGGGACATTTTTTAGAGTAAACGATTAATTGATGATGAAAATAGTCAGCAGCTGCAGTCTTATAACCCAAGATTTATGCACACGCTGATTTACTAACAACTCACTGAGGATGTTTTCTCCCAGTCCTACCTTTATATTTTAGCTGTGGTTCAATGTCCATGTCCTCATCGAAGTTGTCATCTCGGAACTTCCTCTTCTGTGTCTTTTTCTAAAGATGATAAAAAAAACAGATGATAAATAAAGAACAGCAAAAAAAAAAGGAAGCAGGAAGTTACATCATTACTGTATCACATGTAGAAGTACTCACACTCTTGACTCCAGCCTCTTCCAGGATATCTTTCATCTCTCCCTCATCTGGGGGGAAGTTAAAAGGTTATTGTCGCAGCCTTTTCAGAAGAAGCTGTATACAGGACAGCTGACTAACAGGACTTCCTCTTACCTTTGTCTTTCACATCCTCCTCGTCATCCTCTCTGATGATCAGCCGTCCGTCTGATGTCACCTTGAAGCCATGATCGACCTTGGCACTCTTTTTCATTGCCGGGTTGGTGGCTGAGAAACAACAAAAGCCATGTTAAATACCTCCACAGAATACATTCACTTTCTTTAATCTTGGCTCACAGTAACCATCTGTTACCTAGCACTCTCTGGGAAACCTTGGGATCCAGGAAGTTAAGCGGGTCATCTTCCCCTCCTTCTTTGAGCCAGGCCCGTCCTTTCTGCGGTTTGCCTGCCTTCTTCTGAGCCTTGCCGGCCTTTCCTTCGTCCTCTGACAAATCACTGTCGGACTCTGCGAGGATGTCCTCAATACTAGAGAGGAGGGGCGGAAAGGTTTTTAAGCAGGAAGTGAGGTAAATTCATGAATGAAGGCAGGGCTTTGTGTTTGGGAACAGTGGTCTACCTCTGGCTCTTCCCTTTAGGTGCCTCTTCTTCGCTCTCTGAATCTTCGTGCTGCTCTGAGGCCTGTTTCCTCCTCTTGGTGCGAGCCTCAGCCTTGCGGATGTTGGCGAGCACTTTGTGGTGTTCTGCAGGCAGCATGCTCTTCACCAGCTCAAAACTGGAAATACAGAAGATGATCAGACACAAATGCACACACCGCACATGACACTAACACGGTACAGTGACCGGTGGAGGTAGAAAGAAAGGAAACAGAAGAATGGCACAATAAGGTGGACCATGTGTCGCTCAGAGCCACAAGCTAGCTGACTGGGGTCCAGTCTATGCTTATAGTATCTTAAATAAATGTATAAAAAAGAAACCTTACCCAAACTTCCTGATGAACTTAGTGAAGATGTTCTTCAGTTTGGTTCTGAAGTGCCTCCTCACGTCGTCTTTTATGCTCCCAACGCCCTCAATCTGAACACAAGCCACAGAGTCAAGACAGTATTAAATGAGGGCACAATTATGTCTTCATAGTGGACTAGATCATCCATAATGTTAATGCCTACCATGACAGTGACATGTGACCCTAGCGTCTTGGCGTCCATGATGAAGAGGATGACCTTGATGAAGCCCAAAGAGGCCTTGACGATCTCTCTGGTACGAGACGACAGCAGCAGACAAATGTTGTGCAGCAGCTGCTCTCTGGTGGTCACCTCGATGGCGTCTGGGAGAGAAAAGACACCAGACTGAGTCCACTGATCCAAGGATACAAGCATTCAAAAACAAAGACAGGAAATTGTTGAAAGTCTCGAGCCTACCTTTATACTCAAACACCAGTCGAGTCAGCGCCAACACTGTACAGGTGATCATGGTGACGGAGCCTGTGAGTCCTGCGTACACCAGGATCATATACTGCTCCAAGGCATCTGCATCAGAGACAGATACTCAGTTAGGATTTTAAACCTTCACACCTCCACACACACACATCAGCAGGAAGACAACTTACCTTTTGTGTTCCCACAGAATCTGATGAAGGCGTTTCCTATCTCCACCAGAAGACTGTAGGCGTTCTTACGAGCTCCGACAGCCACCTCCTTGGTACAAATAATGACCTGCAACACAGAACAACCTCATGAAGATGATAGATATCAGTACTCTCTTTATTTGTGTGTTTGCAAGCACTTATCTGTGTTTGTACCTCTGGCAGCAGAGCGGTGATAAAGTCTTTGTGTTCCTCGCTGAGCTGTTTCACAATGTGGATCAGACATTTCAGTCTCGGCTGAGAGAGAGCAATAAAAACAGGAAGATACGATCAGACAGGACATTAAATCAAAGTATATAGTCCCGTCTAGTTTCTCGCTTTATTTTATTTCTCTCTACGCAGCAGTCTCACCCTCTTTGCTGGCGAAGAGGCATTTTTCAGAGTCTCAAGCAGGACCACTTTGAGTGTTTCCAGATTGGCCACGACAAACGCCCTGCACTCCTCTCTCTCTCCTCCACACATCTCCTCCAGCACACGATACGCCTTCTTCTGCATGCCTGGATCTTTGATCTAAAAACAGAAGACACAACGTCAACAACAAATGTTTAGATTAAGAAACATACAATACATTTAAGCCCACCGTGTGTACCCTTACCTCCAAATATGGCCTGATCAGCTCAAACGTTTTAGTCATGGTGGCCTCGTCTACAGAGGGAGCCATGGCAACCACGAGGTCCATCATTGACAGCCTGAAAGGTAGAAGAGGACAGAAGAGTGATGGTACCGATATCTTTTCTCACACAGACAGAACTCCAGAGCGATAAATCCATATTCGTGTCCTACCGTGTGAACTCAGTGGTGTCTGTGCTGCTCAGTCTGTCTGTGGCTTTTTGCAGGAAGGTGCACACCATCTGAGGATGATCGTTTGGTTAGTGAGACATCAGAAGAATCATGGCCAATGACAGTATAGTCCATTAATAATGATCAGTTCTGCATGAAAGAAGTCTCAGGGTTCATACAGCTTTCTAAGAGTAAAATTCAAGCACTTTCAAGGTGCTTAAATCACCAATTTCCATTTATCATCACATCTAAGTTGTGACTATAAATGCAATTGCGAAAAACAAAGAATTCCTTTATACCCTCAGCAATGGATGTATATTGTCAATTTTTTATTTTACCAGCTGTTCATATGAATTTTAATTGTATGTTTTGATCATGATTAATCACTTCTTGCTCATTTCAATGCCAGGAGACAACCAACAAGTTTGATGACGAGATCATCTCATTTCAAATACTAAAAGATTTTTGGTTTACACGTGTAACTGTATAGATGAAACACAACAGTTGAAATTAAGCATTTTCCAAACTTGTAATACTTTGCACAGACCCTAAAGACTAGAGGTACGACAACTCACCTCTGTTGGGGTGACAGCTAGGTAGACCTTGATGGTGTCTAGTATAGCCATCCTGTAGGTGCCGGACTCTCCAGCTGCAGGCTGCTGGCTGTACACGTTGAAGAAGATGGGCAGGAAGTTCTTGGCGAAGCGACCCATTTCTGTCTTTTCTTCCTCTACGGACATAAAAGTGGACACGACATGGTTTTTGGAATTGCTTGATTTAAATGTAAGAATTATGAGTCGCCTTTCTGTGAACTTGTGTGTCGTCCTACCAGTGGAGCAGCTCTTGTTGATGATGGTGCGCAGAGCCTGGCACACGGTGAGTCTCAGGTCGGCACGTTCGTTAATCGCCATACCGAGGACGCGGGCGATGCCTTTGAAGGATGCCAGCAGGTCCACGGGACATGTGCAGAAGCCGGGGAGCATGGTCCAGATCTGAGGGACAAATACAGACATGCATTTCTAAACATCTCATTCACCAGAACTCTTTACTCTGAATTCAAAGTTTCATCAACATTGAGCTACCTGTAGCTGTAAAGTCTGGTAGACTTTGGCCTCAAGTTTCTGCCCTGCTTGCTCCAACTCTTCAGCTAAAACACAAGAACAGAGTCATTAATACACAGAAAAAGAAGCTGTTATTCGACCTCTTTAAGCGGAGCGTCACACACTTACCTCTCTGCTTGAGTGTTGAGGCCAGAGGAAGGAAATATGTTGCGAAGAAACCGAGGTGAGTGTTCTTCACGTGATCCCGTATGACCGGGATAAGCCAGCTGCGTGGGAACTCCAAGTCGTCCCTGGAGAAACACCCAGTCAGTTAAACCACCATAATGACAAGACGACCACTCCAAAGTGTTTGTGCGTTCACTTACTCGTAGCCGGTGATGTTAAGAGGCACGGCGCCCAGCACAACTTCAGGCCCCATGCTCTCTACAGCTCCACCTACAGCCAGGTCCAACTCACCACTGAAGGGGAAGTGAGGGGTGGTGCGCAGGTCTGCCAGAGACTGCAGAGACTGTGCAGGACACAAGACAATACACTCAGACACACTTCTCTCTTTCTTTACTCACACGGTGATCTACAAAGTTTTTCTATTATACCTTCGTCATGATGGGGTGAGCTCGTTTCCCTGCGACGCGATAGAAGCAGCCCAGGACCTGCAGCACGAATGGCCAGGAGGCATGGAAGCGATAGGACAGTCCTTCTTCTACAATGCTGGAACACACACAGACAGCAACAATGATCATGATGACTCGCCATGAAGCAAGCAGGACAAGACTGAGGCTATCACTGTAAATATTTAAGGAACTTACCGAAACATTTTGCAGACATAGGAGGGGTTCCCTGCAGAGGCTGTGGCAGTGATCATGCCCATTTCCTCCATGTGAGGAGCGACACATTCAGTCAACAAAGTCTGAAACATACAACATAAATAGTCAATTAGGACCCTGAATACACAGCAAATGAGAATCCACTGACTCTTGTTAAATTTCCTTGTCAAGTCAAGAGGATTTACTATCTTTGTAGACTTTCCTGCCTGGAACACATCTTTAAAGATTAAATTACAATCCAGAAATACCTTGAGCCGAGCAAGACTTTACAAAACAAAAACATCTCAATCACCTTGACTCAGCCTGATAACGTCTTTACCTTTAGTGTATTGGCAGCTGCAGAAACCACTTGTGTGTGAGGCGATAACAGGCAGGACATGGCAGCAGAGAAGAGGCGAGGGAGGTGACCCAAACTCAGAGAACTCTGCAAACTAAAGACACACCGACTGCTCACTCATCTGTCGAGCATTTAACATGAATACAGGAATAAATGTGCGATGCTGTTGTGAAAAAACACAGTTTATTTACCCTGACAAATGAACATGTGCTTTCTCCATGACAGCGAGCCAGGCCAGGAGAGGCTGCAGGTCGTTCTCACTGGGCAGGTAGTCATACAGAGCCTGAGAGGATGAGAATTAACTGTTAGCTTTCACACCGCATCTTTACATTATGACTTCGGTTGAGTTTTTTTGAGTGCATTCTCTCACCGTGATGATCTGTGCGTTGAGTTCTGGTGAGAGGGTCGCGGCATTTGGCTTCCCGCTGAACAGCCGATGAAAGGCCTGCATGGCACTCGCGGTCACCAGCTGCAGCCAGAAGCACAGCAGCATTAAACACCATACTTAGTACTATCCATGTAGATAAACAAAGGCATCTGGCTGCACCCATGAATGTTTCTGTGCTCTCACCACGTGGCTGAGTGTCATCACTCGCAGCAGAGTCTCACAACAGGACTTGACAGCGCCCAGAGGAAACGTCCCCATCAGCTCCTTTAGGAGACCCAGCACATGCAGTGTGGTGGTGTCCTCTTTGCTGCCTGAGGGGGGAAAGAAGAGACATGAACTACAACTTGCTGGACATTCACAGAATTACCTGCCGTGTTTTGTGTTTTTTAACCTGCAGTCTGTATCGGGGTTTCACTGCCACAGAGGGGGAAAAAAAACTTTTTGTGTTTTTGCACCTGAATGCACATTGTGAACTCTGTAATCTACATCCTTTGGTACAGCAAAGGTTGTGGCCACCGCCAGGGACTTATTCTGAAATGTTATATTTAATAATGCACCAAGTTAGAGAGTTCCTTGTACAATGTGCAGCATGAGTTCTCTCAGAACTGCTTACATATTGAAATAAAACTGGTTTTGTAAATGATCACTAACCAAATCGGAAATTGAACCGAAACCTTGTGAATCAGAATAGAATTGATTTGAGAAATCAGTGGTGATACCCATCTCTGGACAGAATCAGATACACCATTATCTTCTTCACAGAAAGAACGACTAATAGTTACATATTGGTATATGTTGTCTTACCTCCTGCTTGCTCCATTTCTTTCATGCAGAACTTGGCTGTGGTCACTGCAGCTGGGTGATGGGTTGGTGCATTATCTGTGAACAGGAAGTCACTTCCTCTGAGAATGGAGCACACACCTTGCTGTGCTGCTTTACGGACCTGAGAGGAAAACAGACATAAAATTTTTTAAAAAAGGTACAAACTTGAAACATCTCAGTTATCGTTGAATTTAACATGTTATAATCCTGAGGCCGTCACTAGTAGGCTGGTGAGACGGACCTTAGGCTTGCTGTGCACTGTGAAGCTGAGAAGGCCGTGGTACGCCTGAAGAGTAGTCGGGTAAGTCCAGACAGACACATCCTGCTTCCTCAACAAGGTGGCCAGACATGACAGGATCTACAGATGCAAAAAATACATCAATCTTTGCTGCAGTTTAAAAAAGAACAATAAACAAACAAACAGGCTTGGAGAGAAATCTACTCACCCATCTGAGAGCTGAGGCGGTGTCAGAAGTGGCCTGTTTGGACATGACGTCCATCAGAGCTTTGGTAGTGTCCGAGAACTTGGACATGAGCACTGGAGCAGGAACCCTAAGGAGCACAATACCCCAGTCAGATTTCAAGTTACATCTAATTAGCCTTGATATGCATGGGGGAAAAAAGTAATCAAGCCCAACCGTTTCATAACGAGGTTGAGGAGGTACGCCACTGCAGCCTGGGACTCTGCTGAATCCACAACCTCCAGGGTGGTCATCTACAAAAGGCACAGATATGTTTTACTTTTCACAAACACAAAGTTATTTGGTTCTGTTTTAGGCATTACATTAAAGAAAAGGCAGAACTCACCAAAGCGGCAAAGTACTCTGTCTCAGTCTCCTTCCCTCCTTGACCACGGATCACCTCAGTAACAGCTGCCAACACTGCACAGATCTGTGAGGCAGGTGATGTAGTTAAAACTCAGCATTTTGGATTAACCAATATATATTTGTAGTGTTGGCATCCTTGAATCAACTACTTCAGTATTACTACCAACTATTTATTTATTTATGGGGTATTTTTGAATACATGATCTACCATCGTCTACCTCTTTATGAGCAGCTGAGTTGGACTCCCAGTATCGCTGCACCTTCCTGAAGGTCAGGTTGGAGCAGTCCGACAGCCCGCTGAGGAAGGTACCAGAGGTCCTGTCTGAAAACGCCTCACCTGCATCCTCTTCCATACAGGCGTCTTTACGACTGCCTCCAATCTCCAGCGGACCGACCTGCAGCTCATTGTGCAGCTTAAGGGCATCGACTGTTAGATCACTCTTTTCTATAGGAAGAAAAAACATGATGAAGATGACAAATTGAAGCCGTCCTACAGCACAACTGGCATGTACAAGGCAACTACAGTGCTGCCTTTACATATCTAGAAAAAGACAGTCTCGTTGTTGTTTTGGCTCTAGCACTCTGAATTGACATGAAATAACCACAAGACTGGGTGCTGACTCGCAGCTTTAGGCATGTTTGAACACATCCTGCACATTCAAAGACATGGATGTAAAAGTGATCACAAGCTTACAACCAAGTTAATAACAATGTTGTTGTTTTTTTAGATCTACACAGACTCTAACTAAACATGTCTTTTATTTGCTGAGTATCAGACTGAAGGCCCCAGAACCAGGGATGAATTGAAGCCTGGTGCAGCGCAGACCTGCTGAAGAATCATCAGGGAAGGTTACCAAGTATCTGATGATGTCTATGGATTATAAACTTACAGCAGTCATCGTCTGCAAATGGAGTTGCAACCAAATATCAGCCATGACGACAAAACGGTTGACTTTACATGTATGCGGCTACGTGTGGACGTAAACAGGCTAAAATTACACCAACTTTAAAGGGTCAATATGTAGGAATTTCAGTTGAAAATGTTCAAAAATGATCTAAAGAATGTGAACAAATAGCAGGTTTGATGTTTTATGTTTATGTGTTGTATTGCAGAGCTACATACTTAAATTAGCATCGATCCCCAGCTCATCCCGGTCCAAAAATCCTGTGCTAGGGGTGTACATGCTAACACTCCCCGAGCTTCCAGTCTGGACCACTAGCTGCATGGCTAACTGAGCTAACAAGCCAAAGCTGCTGTAGTTAGCAGTTGCTCTGGTGATATGCTACCCCCATATGTTTTGAGTATGGATTTGACAGGTGGCCATTTGTTACATATTGCACCTTTAAGTTCAGAATAACCATACATTTGTTTATTATACTAATGTGAGCCAAAACATCTCCATGTCTGTCTCTGGTACAGTTAGAAACTCTTTGTAGCATTATTGCAAAGAGTGTCAGGGTGTCACCTGTATGACATCTACAATAATGGACAGTTAATCTTAATTTGACGACACAATCTTTTGCACACAGCCACAGACACACAGTAGTTGTCATCATGTCAAAATGAAGACTTATAGTTATTTCAGGTGCCCAAAAGAAACAGACAGGAGAATATGAAGTCTGACTCTCAGCTCATAACTTTAATATGATAGCTGACAAACATTTAATGGCGCAACACATGAAGTTATCCTGAGCAGTCACAAGTTAAATGGCTGACGCTAGCTACTGTTAGCACTAGCCACATACCCACGTGTGGTGGGAAGCTTACCGGAGGGTCTGCTGAAATAGCGGCTTTTAGCTGCCTGCCGGTACCGACTCGTCTGCGGGTTCGAGTCGCTGCTGTGTCCTTTCTTCCACCGTTTGAGTTTGGACCCGGTCCCGGAGCGAAGTTTCCCCGATTTGACCATTTTCGGGGTTGACGATATTCAAGTTACCCCGAGTGTCTGTGGCGCAGATGACGCTGTCGCTCACCAGATGACGTCACGGCTGTATTCACGTGTCTGAGCAGGCCTCCATGTTGTTTCACCAGTAGATGGCGCTGCTCAACACTAAACGACATACTAAACAGCTGAGCAGCGGTGGTAAGTAACAGTACAGTACAGTACAGTATTTACTTAATTACTGTGCTGAACACTGATAATTTTACTGTAGAATGAGTATTTTACTCTACATTGTCTAAATACATTTTGTTTATAATACTTACATGCTTTACTTATTATTTTTTAGTAAGTTTTTAATGCAGAACCTTTACTTGTATTTGAGTATTTTGTAGATTGGTATTGATAGACCTAAGTAAATGAGATGGATACTTCTTCAACCACTGCAGCTGAGTATCTATAATCTCCGGATGCATTTGAAAGCACCTTCAATGGCTAGTGGACCTTGAATCTGGATTTTGTTAGAACAGCTGTTTCCAAGGGGAAGGTAAAAGTGCTGAGCTACTGAAGTTGCACGTCCATTACAATGAACATTATGTATGATACAGTTGAAAGCTCCAGAAACAACATATAAGTGGGCCTTGATTTGTGTAATGTTGAGTCAAACATACAGATTCTTTTACAGCTCTTCTCCACTTTAAATTTCTTTGATATAATGTCTTCCTATTAACACTATTCCAATTCATTCAACATAGGTAAGTGGTCCCCAGATTTTCTGCCTTGTGACCCCTTAAAGCAGGGTTTAAGTTGGTCTTATTGTAGCAGTGAGCTGCGAGCAGGTTGACCACATTTTTTCCTTCTTAGATTGTGTCATGTGAAGAATTTTTAAAGGCCTGAGGAGATTTTAGTAGCCGATGTGTGACTAGAAAAAGCAGAAATTTGTCAAAGTATAATATAAAACTTTGTGTGACAGAAAGATTCCTTAAACCTTCTTGTAATCCTCCAGATTTGGGACCCCTTGGTTAGGAATCATTGCTTAGGACAAGATCTAACATTAAACATTTCCATAAAGACATCTTAGAATGAGGAAAGCAGAGAATGACTTTAGATTTACAATATTTATTGATAAGTTATTCAAGTACAGTGAGCATCATATTGTACATAGACTACAGTATCTTGTTTGGAGTGATGAAATAAAAAAACAGGTCACATCCCTTATTACCTTTTAGAAAGGCGCCTTCGTTACATTCCTTGCCTTTATTGTGAATATACAGCTGTGAGTTGAAAATGAGGTGTGCACATATTACATAACCAAACAACACATAAGGAAACTTATATTTACAATTTCCTTTTCTGCCTCCCTTACCCTGCTTTTTAAAAAGCATGACAGAAATCTTTATTTAAAAAAAACAAACAAAAAAAAACATAACAGTTTTCCCTTTTTTTGGATCCCCAGGTGAACCATATTTAGTTTATCAATAAGCACAAGTAACACACATGACAAGGAGGAGGGGACCCATGTAAACAATAGAGCTGTGAGTTGATGTCCACACAGACAGACAGACAGAAAGACAGACAGACACTGGGATGTGCATCTTAGGACTCTACTTTTAATCTAAAGTGTTTTCAGTGCTTTTCAATATTCTCACTTAATTTGGAAAAAGGAAAAAATACAAAAAGGAGCAATATAAAAGCAATAATATCTTATATAAAAATGTACATAAAATTCCACTGCAATACCAACTGGAAAATTATTCCAAGCCCTACTCCTACTCCGGCACCCCTCTCTGGCACATCCTTTATATCTTCTTCACTGCATGGCCCTCTGTCTCAGTCCTCAGTTAGCTATAACCGGAGGGTTCATGTTGACGATCACTTGGACGACAAAGTCCTTCTGGATCTTGGCGTCTTGCAGGCGAGTCTTGTCAGTCAGGAGCTTTCCGGAGAAGAACCACCTCTGGCGGGTCACGTCGATTTCCTCCTGTTCTTCCAATTGTTTCTTGAGCTCGGCGATGGAGTCAGCCAAGCTGGCTGTCAGACGCACATCCTTTCCTGAGAAAACCGCGAGGCATAAATAGAGTTGACACAGATTTCCAAACGAGCTGTGAGACACTGAATGGCTATGAATTATACAACAGGCTCCAGCCTGGATGAGACAAGATGCAATAAAGGAGAGCTGCACAACATGGAGTTCTTTAGATTTTAATGTCATATTATAGGTCAGACCGGATGTTTCTTACCTGATGACAGTCGCACCCTCAGCTGGAACTCTTGCCTGCACGGAGGGGGCTGAGCTTGCTTTTGTGTGGATTCAGAAACTTTGCTCTCAGTGGACGTCTCGCTGATGAGGTTGACAGGCGGGGCTAAAGTGTAGGCTGGGAGCTGGTAGCGGTTGCCCAGCTCATCATAACTCTCTGTGAGAGAGCCTGCAGATGAGACAAATGACCTACATGAACAACAGTTTTCCAAAAAACCTTTCTATCAGCAACAGCAACAAACTATAACACTGATACATAACCTCTGTCACTGCTTCCAAGAGTACGAGGTCATCACATTTACATTATATCCACCTTCATCACATTAACATCAACAGCACCAGTGTCCTTCAACAGCAGATAAATATGCACGAACAGAAGGTTTTTTTTTTCCATGTAACTCTGTCATGGCTCTCTGTGCACCAATCCATTCACAGCGGTCACGCAGCACTGCGACTATTATGTAACTATTACAGCAGTAATCTCTGAACAACTGAGGCATGGCGTTCTGCAAACTGTCCTTTGACATTTGGAGAATTATTACAGTGAGTTATATATTTGTGCCGGAAGATCCAGGACATTTACAGCTTACAATTGATAGCTGGACAAAGCACATTTCCATATCTGAGAGAGGGTGTGTGTGTGTGTATGTGTGTGTGTGTTCAGATGGTTTCATACCGTGTGGCAGAGTGATGCAGGCTCCATCCACTATAGCCTGTGCTAGCTCCAGGTCATTACACTCTGCAGCCAGGGCTGCTGCTCTGAGTGCGTCCCAGATCTCTTTCCGTCCATCAAAGGCCGGAGCCGTGTCCCAAAACTCGTCCCTCTTACTCCTCAGCTGGCCCTCCGTCATCGGGTACTCGCTCTTCCACTTTGGACGCTCCTTCTTGAGGGGCTCATTGCGTGCTGAAAGAAAAAGGGTCAGGGTCAGGGTCATGCTCTGCTCTACAGCCATGCAGACAACTTTTAGTTTTTAAAAAGATGTCAGGAAGGTGTCAAGGTGTCCCAGTGACACAAGTTAATTTATCCTACTGACATAACGGGTGCAGCTAAAAGGGATTATAGGACAGTGAAACCAAGTATCTGGTAGTGAAAGTACTTTACCATTATCAAGAAATAAGATTTACTATATAAGATATATTTTTGTGTCATGTTAATGTATTGCTAATGTATTTCCCTCAGCAGAGCTATGATTGTCAGGCAAAATACAATGCTTTAAAAAAGCAACTTCTCGGAGTTTTAAATGGTCTACCAAGTTATATTAGTGTATCATCACTCAAATAACTGAGCAGAACAAACAATTTCCATTTTTTTATGAGTACTTTTACTTTTGGTACTTTTAGTATAATTCGATGCTCATATTTTTATACTTTTACTGAATTAAAATTGAGTGCAGGCCTTTTTCCTCATGACAGTGTATTCCTACACTGTGGTTTTGCTACTTTCACTTAAGTAAATTAAAGTGCTTCTTCCACCTCTGCACTCGGTCATGTAAACACCAGCGAGGTCAGACAAGGTCAGAAAGGCTCATCTTAAGACTCCCACGCTGAGGGATCGTCAGTGTTTGGCAAAAACAAACCGTTGAAACTGCACAATGTGTTTACACTCCCTCGCATCAGACACATTTATCACGATTTATTTGCTCTATACAAGTAAAATAAAGCTAATTACTACTATGCATGTGACTGCTCTTTGTCTGGATTCTAACAGAACATAACCAGAGTGATTTTATACTTTCCAACACTGGCATATACGCTGCACAGTGCATCAACTGTACCAACATACCAAGAAAGTCAAACTGATTCACAGTAGGAGGGAAATCAAAGTGATTATTTATAGTGTTGTGGATTACTGCAGTGGCTAGTAACACATACATGTGCACTGACATGCGCGCACACACGCGCACGCACCAGTGGATTATAGGCAGTAATCAGTTTCCACATAACAGGATTTATCTGCCCCTATCCCATAAGGCATTGGTTGGAGCGTTAGCCAATGAAAGCCAGCAAAAACAATCAGGGACTATTACAAGTCTACAGACAAACAAACACACACCTGCTGCAAATTACTGACAGAGGATCACATGTTTGAACGGTTTGACTTCTATTCTTCTATCTTATATAAGATGCAAAATGTTTCACACCAAGAACAAATGTCAGCATTTGTTTACTAAGTTTGGCATGAGGTGCGATTTGCATCACACAGTATACACAGATTTAAATAATTGTCTATGTTGTTAACAATGCAGGTGACTACATAATGACAAATGTAACACCGTGAGCCAGTTTGGATTCATCCACGGTGTTATTGTATGTGTGCCTGCATACATATTCATTCAGAAATACACGTTTTATACTTTACATGTCATGCATTAGTAATAAAGGGCAACATTTTAATATGAAATCAACTTTTTTACATTTCTAAAGCCATAATTAACATACAGCAGAAGTCTGGATGAAGAAACTGGTGTCATAATTATACTCTACACCTACGCCAGTGTCTGTGATATCATTGTGTTAAAGAATATTCTATTCTACAGTTGCTTTAAGCCTTTGTGTTGCAGCTGCATAGTTACAATTAGACAGCCAATTAGATACAAATACCACGGTTATCTATAATCCTGACGGACAAAATGACTGACTTAGATAATTGCAAGCTGTTCTGATCTGTTGTGGTGTAAAAGGAACTCAAGGTAAGTATGCAACGTAGAGTTTAGAGTGAGACATTTTAAGTCATTATCAGTCAGACATGAGCCACAGCACATCACACACTGAACCTCAAACAAAAAATACCGTGGGGACCGTTTTGGTTTGGTTTTGTGCTTACTAGAATGAGAGCAGTACACTTAGTAGTCACTTCAGTAGTAAGTCAGTGAGCCAGACTGTTTGTGTACAGTGGAGTGTGAGTGAACGGAGAGATCAGCTCTGATAGTGTCCTCAGCTGTAAGCCTACAGTACCTGGAAACCTCTGCTTAGCAATTTCAAATGAAGTCAGTGGATCAAGTTTGTTTTCCCCCCTTGAGGTTAAACATTCCCGAAGGATGGAAAAACTACTGATTGAGTTTCTGTTATGTCAATAAAAGTGTTATTTTTGGACTATTATTTCTCTTAGTGCACCATTAATGACTACTACTACTACTGGTGGTTGTTATAGAGGTATTCGTAGTATTTCCGTGTTCGGCGCGGTGTTTATAAGCAGCATAAATACTCATACATACATATAGTACTGTCCACTGCAACCGAAACTAAGTTGAATTTTTCTCAAGTCTCCATCAAAGTGAGATCTGTGTTCTAAGTGACTGAATGGATCTGAGTAGAAGCATCATGGTGGATGTTGTCATGACCTCTTTCTGTTTGTTTTTCCTGTACTGTACATTTGTTTGTTACACAAATGTACATAAAAGCAAGCAAGCTTGACTCCAATATCAGTGATAGAATGTAACAAAGTACATTTACTCAAGTACTGTATTTACGTGCAATTTTGAGGTATTTATACTTTACTTAAGTATTTCCATTTTCTGCTACTTTGTACTTCCACTCCACTACATCTTGGAGGCAAACATTGTACTTTTGACTCCTCTACATTTATTTGATCATTTAAGTTACTAGTTACTTTACAGATTGCATGCTGCATCAGAGTCAAGGTAGCATGAATTTATTTTATTGGCGACTGGATAAAAAAAACACATAATTGGACAAATGCTGAATATCCCAATATGTTGTTCTTGTTTTTTTTAAATATGAGTATAATTTACCTTTACTTTTGATACTTCTGTATATTTATTGTCAGAAAAAATATTTTTGATACTTAAGTACATTCAATATTAGATATTCTAAGACTTTTTAAGCACTATTAGTATGGGTGACTTTCACTGTAACCAAAACAATATTTTAGCATGTTATCTTTTGTCTATTAGCCTACTTTTGGCTAGTTTTTTTTCAAAATTGCTCAACATACACAAAACCCTCTGAGACAAAGTACAGCACAAAAGAATTTCATTCAACCCACACAAAAATCTCTACTTACTCCTCAGAAAAACACACTTAAAGGGTGTGTCTGGACCGTGATAGTAGTTGTATTCCCTGGAGTTTGGCACTCCCATAGCTGTTTGTTCCCCGAGGTTTGATGTGAATCAGTTAGAAGTCCGCATTCATGAGCTACAGATGCTGACCCAGACGAAGAGTCTAAACAGCCTGCTGCAACAACCGAAGAGACAGCCACCTGGTCGTGTTTTCCTCGATGTGCAGCCTCAGATTCAGAGTCAGAGCAGAGTGAACCGTCGTGACACTTCCCCAGTTCCTTAAAAGTGACCAAACTGCCTCTGCTTGTTATATCCCTTTTAATGGCAACCACTTCAGCACCCCAAAATACAGCTGGATCAATTCATGGAAAGAGCTTCAGTTTATGGGGAGAGTAAGGTGAGTGTCCGAGCCAGAAGGTGGCTTCTTTACACAAGAGGACTAATCCTATCAGCTCTATTTAGAGACAGGATAGAAATACCCAAAGGCAACATGCTAAACCTATTAACGGACAATAAACCCCTGTCAGACTTGAAGGAGAAGCTACTCTATTTTTGTGAGCTGCCTCTAACAGGTGACTGTTTTATTTCTTCACAGAGGCTCTGCTATTTATACCAGTAAACACAAATCTGCCTCTCAGATTCATGTAACATGAAATCAGAGGTCATGTCTGTCTCGCAGGTAAATACATCCTCCGAGCAGGTCGACGTGAGGCAAGTCATGCACCAAGTGGGTCAAACTTTGATATGAGCACCCTGTGCAGCTGCTCGATACATAATGCATGACGATCCAGCTGAGTGCACAGGCGCCTTTTTGTCCGCAAAGGAATGGATCGACCTGTGTTTATATGAAACACTGTCCTGCCGGGGCAGGTCCTCAGCACAGATTAGACACATGACTAAGCCCTGACTGTCGAGACTGAGAAAGACGCACATGCAGCAGGGGTGCAGCTATGAATCCTGGGTGGTGATATGCACGTATGTGTATCTCTTTGTAAGGAACATTGTGAAAACGTCTGTTGTCCTGATATTATTATGTGTCAGATATATGGCCTCATATTCTCACCACCTTTCATCTCACTTGGAACAGCTCGCTCTGCAACAATAAATGTGTAGAAACCACCTTATTCTCAGTTTCAGGACATCTTCTCTGATGCTTCTATGCATCCATAAAAAAAACACCCAGCTTTCCAGCTTCTTACCTCCACGTTTTTTGCTCCTTGTCGAGCTCCGGGCACTCCCTTGTCCATCCATCCTGCTCCTCCCCACACAGCCTCCCATCACTGTCCCTGCACCCCACACCCAGGAGAGAAATCATCAGTCTACATCCGCACATGTGCCACATATTAAAGTACAGATGTTTTTTTTTTTAAATGCAGATGTGATGGAGAGAGTTAATGGTGACGTCAAGTGGTGTGCCTTATAGGAGCAGCATCATCAGGGAATAATGACAGCTCAGCACTCCTTGTTCCTGTGAGGTCAGACAAGCTGCGATGTTTACGTCACGTGTACTGCCAGCTGACGGGGACACGCGCCTTCACTTCATGCCACCGCTGCTCTGCTCTCCCCATTCACATTAAAATATACATGTCTGTGCACTACGACACCTCATGTGATCTATTTTTAATTCAAATCATGCACCTCCGATGGGATTCAATTAATTTGCAGTCTCAATAATAAAAAGCGTTTTTGCTTTACCAGTATTTAAAATAAACTAAATCATTTTGCCTACCGGAAATCCAGTCTGCTAAATTATGCATTCGCCTGCAGTTTGCTTGCCACATCCGAACTTGCTCCTGAGTGAAGTTATCAGTGGATCCCGAAGCGTCGATCGGCAGGAGGGAGATGCGAGTCAGCAGGTTGACAGACACAGACTGGGAGCTGCTGTGTGTCGGTGCAGGTTCTGGAGGGCTGCTGACCGGTTCGGCCCCTGCAGAGCCTCCAGGAAGTCTCAACAGCTTCTCCTCAAAAACACTGCAATCAATATCCGCTTCCCCCCCGAATCATAATGGATGGAGCTCACCAGCACAAGCCGCCTGCACTGATCTAGAATTAAAGCCTTATCACTCTGCACGCATGCGCAGTTAGATACAGTTGGTCTGTCCCGCGTCAAGCTCAGCGGAGTAAGAGAAATCACCCCTCCAGAATAAAATGTGCTGATTTGAAAAGATTAACAGTTCAGTTTCCAAACAAGCAGAGTATTAGAACAGTAAAAACAGTCATTACGATAGACTTGGTTTAATAACAGAAGTGTCGTGGGGGTATTGTGCAAAACATGTTTGTATGCATCAACAGGGATTTTAGTCTGAAAGGCAAGGCGGAAGTTGCTATTCTTTTAAGTTTAGCTTGACGTGTACCCACTGCCAAAGTGCATCTTAGCCTTTTTTTCTTTTTTCTGTTTAAATCTGGTATTTGCAATCAAACACACACCTGGAGTTTTATTCATACTACTTAAAAGTGAAGAAACCAACTGTTTTTGGTGGTTTCCTTCTCCTTCTATAAATGTTGAACAAAAAAAAACACTTATAATGTTAGTACTTAGTTATTTCCAGTTTTATTGGAATAAAACTGTTTGTAAACAGCCTAATACACTGCAAAACTAAAAATATGTTCAAGAAAAATAAATTCAACTTAACTGTATTTAAATGTATATTGGATTAAATGTATGTTGGATTATGTTGTCTCCCTGTCTGGCAACAAGTAGATCCCATCCATTTAGTCTTGGCAAACTACAGGCCTAACCAGTAACTTTATTGGCTTACCAATTGATATGTCTATGTGTGTTTATAGTATATGCAAGTTAAGGTAAAAACAGAAACACCTCACAATAATAATAACTGGTTGAATACTTTGGTTGAATACTTTGCTACTGTCTGCAGCCAACTGAACTTGCTAAATTTGATCCTGGTCCTCTTGACAACAGTGACCTATGGACATATTTGCACCATACACATTATGCATTGCTTAATCTTTGGACATTATAAATGTGTGCCAAGTATTCACCCTAGCATGTCACTCTGAATGACTGCCTATGCAATCACAACAACACTTGGTAGTTGGTAACAGAAATTGAGAAAATCAAAACTGTGGAGTGCAACACATCAACATACCAACTGGAAATGGTCAAAATGAATTATTACTATGCAGTTTTAATACTCTAATATAAACTGTATTGCTAAAATTCTTTAAAAAATGCAGGATTCTATTGTTTTTTTAGTCAACTTTTGGTCAATTATTCATATCCTCCAAACATACTGCACAGCTTCTGACTAAACCCACACATTGAGCACTGACATCTGCTGGAAGACTGATTGTTGACAGGTCTGTGTGAGAGTGTGAGTGTGTGTGTGTCTGTGTCAGACACAGTGGGAGGATCTGATGAGCAGTGGCTGGGTGAATGAGTGAGGGCCAAAATCTGTTATCATCCTTTAATCTCTTCAGTCTTTATCTGACAAACTCTTTCTCTTGCTCTTTAACTGACAAGATCAACATCCATTTTTTAATTATCTGCTAATCAAAGCATTAAATGCAAACAGTTAAATATTTGTCATTGATTAATGAGATTTTACTCCAAGTGGAGGGAAAGCTTTCATGTCTCCTCTAGCTGTTTTTTTGCTTTTATCTCGATGCATTTCCACTACTGTAGCTGCTTGTTTTTATGACGTAATATATTCATATGAATCTGCAGATCAAATCTGGTCACATCTCAATTAATCCTTCGCTACTAGCAGCATGTCTGTCTGCGTAAGCAGCACTGTGACATAACACTGGAGCTGCTCAGTATGGTAAAGTAATCCTGCATGGGCAAAAATATATAATTAATAAAACAAATATCATAATATTTAAACCTTTTAAGAAGTTTGATGTTTAAAATGGAGTCTGTGCATGTGTAAAAACAGTGAATGAACATCTTTAGTAATAAGTGACCACTCAGTGAGACCATTTTAATAAAGCAATTTATAAAGATTTATTAACTTAACAGGTACAAAATACAGATAAATAATAACATTATCAACTTTCTGTAGTTTTCCTTTATAGTTTGTTTCAGATGATAATATTGGACTGGATTCTGGGAGGTGGAGGTCTTGGGAGGAACAATTCTTTGTTTCTTTTCTTGTTGTTTGTGTAGAACAAGCCGATAGTTTGCATTTAAAAAAAACTTATTCTAAAAGGTACTTTAGTCCAATAATATGTCAGTCAGTTCATGTGGCTTATAAAAAATATCAAACCCATCATTAGCTCAGATTCGAGCAAGACCCGTTTGTGATACAAAGTAAAACCCAGTAGAGAACAAAACCATCCAAAAATGTAGACTGTTAAGCCATGAGCGATGCCACAGCAGCACGTTTTTGAGGTATTGGAGGTCGACATGACCCCATTTTTCAGCTGTATGGAGCCACCACGCTTGGATCCTTTAAGCCAACCAGAGTGGGTTGGAGACTGCTGTAACTAGGCGACAGATATGCCTAAATAGAGTGTGTCATACAGGCATTAAGTCCTTTTTAACTGGGAAGAAGTCCCACGTCAAACCATCACTGTGTGGGGTGTGTCCAGAGGGAAGGAGAACACGTGTCAGCCAGTGACTAGAGAGAGAGGATAAAGCAAAACAGGAATTACAGAGAAATACATGGCAGCATTGATCATATATGACACATGGGTGCCTGAACAGAAAATCATAACAGACATCAAACAAACACACCTTCTCTTCTCCACGCCTAAGAAGACTTTCCAGTTATTCAGCCTGCCGTAGTGATAAGGGTTTCTGTATACCTGGTGGAACGTTTAAGGAAGAAAAAAGAAGCAATTAAAAAACAATTAAAGGTCACCGTTATTTCATTGAGGGTTGTGTCTCCTATTAAATGATCTCCCTTAAATTACCACCCCATTAATTATTTAAACATTTGAAACATTTAACATTCTTACCCTTCCTCGTTTGGCCAGCCGCTGTGTTTCTTTGCAGTTGATGTGTCTTTCTATGCTGGTCTCTCCTCTGGATATGAGAACTGCGTGCCAAAGAGTCAGAGCTCCCAGAGCCACTCCCACAGTACTAAAAGAACAAAATGTTTTTTTATTTGATCTGCTGCCAAGAAAATAAAAGACACTGATCCCCATTCTTCTACATATACTGACAGTAACCGGTGTGTAATTTATAGATCACTTTGTTTGGGGTTGGTATGGAATAAATCAGTGCGCTTAATTTTTTACCGACAGGAAATGATAAAAGACTTCTCTTGATCAGATTGTGAATACCTCTGTCAGTTATACTCGACAAGAAGGACGCTAAAACAAACATATTATGGTTTTGTTAGTTTCCTCTCCCTGGAGCAGTTTAGCCACCATCCACAGGCTCCTCGGTTTCTTTGTGCATTGCTTTGTGAGACAGTAGTGAAGGATTGTGCACCATTTTAAAAGGAAGTAAGCACCTTTATAGCACTTTAAAAGGTAGCTAAACCAATTAATGTCCAGATTCGCGAAGCCTTCACTTATAAATTGTTACTATAAATAAAAAAACAGAATTCCATTATATCCACAGACAGTCGTTTTGTTTATTTTACCAGCAGGTCACATTAACTCTGTTTGTTTTGACCATGATAATTTAAAGGGTAACTCCAACTCTCTCAACCAGTTTTACACATTAAAGTGTGTTTACAGGTCTTGCGAGGTGTACTACTGCATATGTGAACAAAGTAGTATAAAGCCTTTTGTGGCTCCAGAGGAAGCTGCATGTAATCCAATAAATTACCTGCCGTGATGTCACTCAGTGGCTAGGTTGCATCGTGGGTAATGTAGGGGCCAGATTTAAAAAAGGAAGAAGGATGTGTGGAACAAAAAATGCGATATTTCTATCATTTGTTTTTAGTTATGGGAGTGCAATGCTAGACCAGGTGACTGGTTTTCAAAACCTGGTGCCTACATTAACCACAATGCAACTTACCCACTGAGTGACATCACTGAAGGCAATTTATCAGATTACATGCAGCTTTCTCTGGAGCCACAAAAGGCTTTATACTACTTTTTAAACATATGCACTAGTACTCCCCAAGACCTGTAAACACACTTTAATGTGTAAAATTGGTGGAATCACCCTTTAAAGCTCACAGATTTCAACACCAGGAGACGTAAAAACAAAAATGACGGGATTGTTTCATTTCAAATATCAAAAGACTTTTGGTTTGCGTGAGTGATTGTTTCAATGAAACACCAAACTATGTTGAAAACCAAATCAAGAAAAAGAAAAAGTCATGTATTAAAATTCAAGCTTATTCATAACTTTGAAAACATAGCAGTCAAAACTAGAATGGCACTTAGTTGAGTGCATACCTCCGCCAAGGCCCAACAGTCCCCTTTTATACTCACTTTTTTCTTCAACGAAAATGTTGTAACCCAACCAACCAATAGACACTGGTGTAAACATAACCTCCTTGGTGAAGGTGATTAAATGCTGTCCAAAACTTAAAAACTTTACAAATTCTGAATAGTGTCCATCAGCAGCACACTCAAAAATTAAGCAGATTTAGGATGCATACTGATATCTTTGAGTATACTTAATTTTACCAATTTACAAGTATGAACATGCTACAAAAAAAACCCCTGCTTTGAATTACTTGGCATGGTACTACGTATAACAGGTGGGAACATGCATTTCTTACCTGGTTAGCACCCACATGTAGATGATGCTCTTGTGAATCATCTTATCCCTAAAGGTGTACGGAGGTGCAGGTGTCTGATAGTTGGTCTAAAAAGAGCACATATTACATAACTAACAGATAAAAAAGATCACAGAAGCTTAATCATGTTATTGTGTGTGTTAATGTTTGAAACTGTACCTGGCCCGGGGGGAGAAGCCCTATAAGTACTCCCATCCCTGTCACCGGTACGCCTGGCTTCTCCGTGTCCAAATGCTTAAAGCGCTAATGGAACAGCCCACGTACACAAACCCGAGTGTTAAAGACAGAAACAAGGCAGTGTCAGTCAGGAACAGTTAAGCCCCACAGAGAAAGACACCAGGCATGAAGGAAAAGGGAGGGACAAAACCTAACAAGCCATACTAGGACAAAAACACCAAGCAGGTTAGCAACAGCATTCTAGCAATGTAAGTCTGAGAATCTCACCTCAAGGGCATTGTACGCATCTAGGAACAGGTTTCTGCCGCTGACGCTACAGTAGACACAGCCCAAGGTCATGAAGAGGCAGAAGGAGAAGAAGTAACGGTGGTTAAAGTGACCCACACAGTTATTCAACCAGGCTGAGGTGCTGACATTGAGGAAAAATAAACATCTCTCCGTAGTTTGTTATGTTATTTTTTTACATTATGTCATTTCTGATGGTACAAACAATATCTGAAATCATGTTGGCACAAAGGATACGACAATGATGGTCCATTTTCAGAATGCACCTGCAATGGAAGAAAAAAAAAAATCAGTCTGATACTTTGACAGACAAAAAACAGGTTGCCCCCCGTATTCAAAAATACATTTTTCCTCTTATTTGTGGTGCTATTCATCAAAATACAAGTTTTGATGTGAGTTGCTGAGTTTTGGAGATATCAGCTGTAGAGATGTCTGCCTTCTCTTGAATATAATGTAGATGGCACTCAGCTTGTGGTGCTCAAAGCACCAAAAATATACATTCAAAAAAACTCAACAGCAATGCCTCTCTGCAGAAATCATGATGCGGATACTCAACATAATGCACAGACCTTGTTGTGCGCAGGAACTATTTTCTTTCTACTGATCTACAGCCACCAACCATGGTGTGCAGAAGGAAGCAAGCATCTACTCATGGTTGACAAGCTAGTTAACTAAGCCGACTAAGCCAGCAAATGTTACAGCTCAGCCGAGGAGGACAGCATGTTTACATTCTGTGTTGTCATGAGCCCGAGCCTCTAATTGATGATTAGATGAATACTTCTTTCTGCCCTAACCCTGCACGGTGATATGGTTGGCGGGTGTAGTTCAGTAGAAGAGACATTATTGAGTTTTTCAATTTTTTTTTTTTTTTTTCCCATTATATTGGAGAGAAGGCAGACATCTTTACGGCCAGTGCCTCGAAGCTCAAACAAAAACAATAGATGGATAGATAGCACTGCAGTATGAGGAAAAATCTGTATTTTTTAATTGGGGGTGAACTGTCCCTTTAAGCAGTCAGTAGGATCTTGGTCAATCATTTTTTTAGTCAGTGATGGGTTTTTTTTAATGTTTTTTTTGTGGATATTGAGCTATTTGAAATTAGCATAAAATAATAGTCACTTCTCTAATATAATCATCTGCCTTCATCTGCAGAGGGGCAGCAGTACTGGAGTAACAATTTTACAGAGTTTTCGGTCAAATTAACCAGCTAATTAGTAAAGGTAATCCTCAGAATTTCTTTTGTTAAGCAGCAGCCCCTTTGCCAACCGTCATTACCTCTTGCAAGAGTTTGGAAGTTTGAAATTCAACAACAGTAGGTTTTTTTTTTTCTTTTTTATCACAACAAGTGGTAGATGTACCCCAAAGACAAACCAGTCATCTAAGGAAATACAGAACTGAAGAAATACTGCTCTGACTCACCTGTTACAGATACCACAGTGGTGTGTTCTTGCTGGTTTGGGCATGATGCACTTCTTGCAGACTGCCACAAATGGCATGTCATTTTTTTCCTAAATGAAAGAAGACATTTTTGTTAGATTATATAATGTAAATTTAATCCAAGCCAGGACTAGTAAAGCCATTTATGGTTCTGCAGAAAAGCATAGTCGATGTCTTACTGTAGGGGGATACCCAGGGGAAGTCTTGGTGGCCTTGTAGTAATGGAAAACGATCATGACGAGGTTCCAATGTCCATAACAAATGTGCCAAGCAATCCATGCAGGGGAGTATGTATTGAGGACCAGAGGCAGTAGGACGATGTAGCATATCGCCAGGATGGAGCTGGTCAGTATCACCACCAGACAAACAAAGACCTGCCGCACAAAGACGGGGGAGACATTTTTTCAGAGAAAAAACTTAAAAACTTGTATGACTAATAAAACCACACGCACAAACACACACTCACCGTGCCAAACCAGCGAGTAATATAATCCACAGTCCAAAACACCGGTTCAAAGACCGAGTCGAAAACCACATCCGAGTCCGTGAGGGAGTTAAAGTAAAGTGACTGCACCACCACGCTCATGTAGGCCCACAATTCCCTCATCCACATGGGAAGTCTGCTCCTTCCTCTCTTGATGCATGGCCGTAACCGCACACAGCGCAGCAGGTGGAGCACTGAGTTGGGACACCACCGCATCCTGCATCTGTGATATGCACACACCTTTGAAGAAAATGACATAATAATGAACAACAACAGACCCTCACAGCCTTATGCCAAGTTGAAGTAAAAAAAACATAGCCCTGTCTTGATAACACTAAATGCATGGTGGAATGACCTGAGACAATTATTTCATTTAGTTGTAAACTATTAAATTCATCGCCAACACTTCTGATAATCTATTAATCGATTAGAGTAATTTTTTAAAGTAAAAACAGGTCAAAATTAATCTGGAGTCCAGCTTCTTAAGTGTGAAAATCTTCTGGTTTATTTACTCCTCTGTGACAGCATGTCTTTGGGTTGTGGACAAAACAAGACATTTGCTGAAATGTCATCTTAGGCTTTGGAAAACACTGATCAACACTTTTCAGCATTTTCTGACCCAACAATCAATCGATTAATTGAGAAAATAATTGACAGTGTTAATTGCAATTGTTAGTTGCTTGTACAGTACATCCATCTACAACAAAAAAGGACATGGAACATTATTCACATAATTCAGTGTAGGGCTGCAACTAATAATGATTTTCATTACCACTTAATCTGTTAAATATTTACGCCATTAAAAATGTTGAAAAATAGTCAAAAATGTCACATAAGACACAGAAAAGCAGCATGTTCTTCCGAATAGGAAACTCTAAACTGACAATCTTTGCAATTTTAGCTTGAAATTAAGTTAAGCAATTAACCGATGATCAGAATAGTTGCAACTTCATTTTCTGTCGATCGACTAATCATTGCCGCTCTCATCCAGAGTACTATATGACACTTACCCAACGGTGGATCTGGGAGCCAGTCAGCTTGTTGTTTTTAACAGATAAGTTGTTTATATAACTCCTCACATCAGTCTGTGACACTGACACTGTAGCTGCATCTGTCGTGCTGCAGTTTAAAGGTGTAGAATAGCAAACCTGCGCATCCGTTGGCCATAAAATAGAAAAATAGGGTGTGAAAAGGGCTGGCTGCTAAACTAGACACAGGTATGCCCAAGACCAAGCCTTGCTTTGCTGCATTCCAGACGGGGTGGCGTCAGGGTGGAGGCTTTTACCTGAAGTGACAGGGGCAGTGGTCTGGTGTGGTACTGACTTATGGCAGCAGCAGCAGCAGCATTCAGCTTCACTCCATCAGGTAATGTCAGGCTATTTAAAGACCATTACGAGGCAAATTAGCTGAGCTGTCGCCTCAAGAAAGCCCCCAACATTACATTTGTCCACATCACACAGAGCTGTGGGCAGTGCCACGGTGTCCTAACGCTCCCAAATCCCTTTTGTTTGGATGTCACAGTGTTTTCCTATTCAAAACCCCGACGCTGTGTGCTGCGTTTTCATTTATATACACACTTCAGATTTATTTTAGGGAATACTCACTGTTCTATGAAGGCAGGAACACTGCCGAAATCTCCCCTCTCGTCGACATTTTCAAAAGAGAGGCAAAAACGGGATTATTGCCACATATCAGCGGAGAGGAGCAGGATCAGGGACCTTCTGTGACAGTTAACAGATCTAAATCCTGATAAAGATGTAGTGCGCACGCGTCAGAATGGCGGCGAAAGGCATCATGGTAATGTGAGTCAGGAAGTAAGTACAACATTTCATACGTAGATAGTTTGTCGAGATATTTACAGTTATGTGCCTAATTGTTTTTAATGTTATATCCCTCTAAACCTAATGTCACTTAAAATGGACGTGTTGCTGTTGCTTTACGTTATTAATACAAAAGTAACAAATGGGCACCAAGGTCCTCAGAGTTCTGGGACTTGTAGTTTTTACACGCAGCGGCTCTGCTAAGCTACACTCGCACGTCAGCTTGTTCGCCATGTGGAGCCTGTAGTGAAGGGGGACACCAACCTTTCAGACTCAAGCTAGCCGTCTGCACCGTTGTCAGTCATCATCATGTCGTTTTGTTTTAACTTCGACGTCCCAGGTCAAACAACCAACACGGACAACGTGGATGGAAATGAGTTGCAAAACAGCAAGAAAGACTATGCTGCTAAAGCTGTAAGTAACGTCAGCTAACCCAAATGTGTTGTTGGTTAAGTTCGGTCAGAGAACTCGAAGAACTTTGACTTGGACTCGAACAGGTCCTTCGATAGAGCACATGGTCGGCTTTGACCTGTCTTTCTTAGGTGTACACATGTACACACATTTATTACTGTACACCATCAACATTGCATTCACATCTACATGCATGCAAAATGTAAAGAAAAGTAAAGATGTATATAAGATGACAAATCAGGAAAACCTAACATAAATAATTGTCACTATTAAAAAATATCTTATATCAAGGTCCACTTATACCACTACTGTACTTCATGCTCTTCATCACTTATTCATTATGTACATAATTAAATCCAGATTGAAGGGGATAATGACCCAGTTTGTTAAACAAGTTACCTAAAAATGTAACACAAAATGACCAAGAGATGATGATGAGATGACCAAAAAAAAAAAAAAAAGTCCATCCTCCAGATCTTGGGTATATCAGAAACACATCTCCTCATGAAGGCCTCTTGCAGAGTGAAACTTTAAACACACCTCGGCGGTCTTCATGAGGAGATGTGTTTCTGATGAGATGACCAAAAAAAATAAAATAAATGAAATTCTGTTAAATTCATTATTTAAAAAATCTTACACATGACTGGATACAATTTCTTGACTGGCTGGTGTTTAACTGAAAGCATCCCTAAGTGAGAAAAATACTTCCTAAACAAGTTAATTAAAGCAGTGTAGAGAGCCTTAATGTGGTGTTTACCAATCAAAATGGTGAATGCCTTTCTTTTTAGATATGCCATTATCCAGGCTATAGTTTTTAATTAAAGGATAGAATGGTATTGATTTTAAGATTTATCTAAGTATAAGTAAAGGTAGACCTATCGTCTTTAACAACTGATACAGGGAAAACATTTTTTTTTTTTTTTTAAAAAAGCCCTTTGACTTGAGCACAAACACACAAAAGGGCAGGGACAAACCCCCTCATCATTGCAGAGGCACACACAAATATGGAGACTATTTAATTGAGTCATTTCCACTGCATGAGCAATTCCATCACAAAGTGAAATATAAATTCTTCGGTGAGGTGTGCATCCACCGGACAGTGTGGGTTGACTTTCTCATTGCCCACGAACTTTGACGTCACAGGGCGGGGGTATGTCAATAGAAAGTTTCATACAGAAATGAAATCATACAGGTTCGCACTGGTAGTGGGCTGAATCTGCTGTTATTGTCAGACACCAAAGTTCCGAGGCATCCAAAAAAAAACCTCACCAGGCGTTTTTATATACACTGTTAGTCCACACATGATATTATTTTAAGTGTTTAAGTAACACAGTGAATCACATGTCTGATTGGTAATAGTCTCGTGTCTACAGTACAGTCATCAGCCAGTAAAACTGTCGGTTAGTAGAGCACATTTTATAGAGGTGAGAACATTAAAGGTTCAGCATGTAGGATTTTAGGGGGATTTAGGGACAGTAATGGAGAAAAATATTCATAATTATGTATTCTTTTAGTGTATAATCACTTGAAGCTAAAAATTGGCGTGTTTTCTTTAGCTTAGATTAAGCCTTTTATATCGACAGAGGAAGTGGGTTCTCTTCCGCGGCGTCCGCCATGTTGCACCGCCTTATTTCTACAGTACGCCAGATCGGACAAACAAAACATTGGCTCTAGAGAGGGCCTGTCCCACTTATTTATTTTTATTTTTTCCCACCGTAACAGAGGGCATGATAAGGTCTGTTCAGTTGGTCGCAATCTGCAATCTCATCACTACATGACACTAAATCCTACACACTGGACTAATAAGTGACTAATAAATAGATGTAGATGGTCTGTAGCATCACTGTAAACCAATTAACATTTAGTGAAACACAGTTTTATATTAAGAAGAAGGATCCTATAAGAAGAGAGCGTCTTCATTTGACTTCACAACATTAATTTCCTCAGCAGATGTAACATGAGACACGTTAACTGAAATTTGAAGTTGTGACCTAGTTTGAACCCATTTTCAATCTAATTATTAATGCTCTAAAAAGCTTTGTTTCACCACAACCACTTGTTATATTGGTTGAAAAAAACTCAAAAAAATTCAGTTAAAGAAAAGAACTGTGTTCAGTGGCAGCTTTTTTTTTTTTTTTAATAAAACATAAACAGTGTTCTCTGAGTTTTTTATGAAAACGCTTACAGCGTCCAACACATCATTCTTTTGTCACCCACAATTTTTAGGAAATTCCTACGAAAACCTAAATCCAGCAGGATCTCTTCAGTCAGACTGTTTAATGCTACAAGTACTTGCCGCTACTTTCACATGTTCATCAGCCAGTAAAAACAGGATGGTGTGTGTTGCTGATCCTTATCTGTGTGGGTAAATGTGCCTCAAGCCATGATTATGTCAACTTAAAACATGTGTTGGTCCCTCGTTGTCATGTCAGACACATACATAACTGAGTGTACACATCTTTTCCCTAACCATGCATACTGCTTTTTGCTTTTCAGATTGAGGAGAAGACCTCACCAGCAGAGCCAGTAAAAGAGGCTAAAGAGCACCCTCCAATATCTGACCCACAGTTCTCGCTCATGGATGCTGTCGCTGAAACGGTTACCATAGGAACTCTTCCTCCTCTTCATTTTCTCAACGAGACAGTTTTTGAAAAGACGGCCTTGGAGAGAGACGACGGGGAGAAAATTCTCTCCAGTACTGCCAAGCAGAGGTCTGATCTCATCTCTGGCGTGTATGAGGGAGGGCTGAAGGTGTGGGAGTGCACTTACGACCTTCTGGAGCTGATTGAGAAAGAGGGAGAGACTTTGGGGGGAAAGGCGGTTTTGGATTTGGGCTGTGGTGCAGGACTGTTGGGAATATTGGCTCTAAAGAGAGGAGCAAGGCTGATCCACTTCCAAGATTACAACAGTACAGTTATTGAACAGCTCACAGTGCCAAATGTAATACTAAACTGCCAAGAGGATGATGACGTAGACAGTGAAGATGAAAAAGAAGGGAAGGGCAAAGGGGTTTGTGAAATGAAGGTGAAAGAAAAACAGGAGGTAAAAGATGGCAGCCCACCAACTAAGAAGAAAGCTGTCGACCCCTCCCAGCAGCCGTTGCTCGCCAAGTGTCGGTTTTTCTCTGGTGACTGGAGCACATTTCTTGCTTTGGTTAAAAAGGAGGAGCCACAGCCCAAATATGACATTATATTCACCTCAGAGACTATCTACAACACTGCATACTACCCCACGCTACATGAGACCCTCCACAAGCTGCTGGCTCCAGGTGGACTGGTCTACCTCGCCACCAAATCCCACTACTTTGGTGTAGGAGGCGGGCTGCACCTGTTTGAGACATTTGTGGAGCAGAGGGGTGTTTTCTCTTTGGATCACCTGTGGGACGGGGAAGACGGACTTCAGAGACATGTGGTAGTACTGCGTTTTAAAAATGACAAAGGACACTTGAATCAGTAAAGTCTTGGATTTAATACAGCTTTATCTATGTAATAACTGTCAGGGAGTCTTTCAAAAATAATGGTGATCACTTCACAGTTTAATGCAAATAAAAATATCAGGTACTGCTGAGCAATATATCCATATTATCTTGTTACCATGATATGAGATTATGTATTGTCTTGAGAGTTTGGTTTCTCTAGAGTTTGGATATTGTGATTATGGCGTATGTCTTTTCCTGGTTTTAAAGGCTGCATTACAGTAAAGTGACGTAACTTTCAGAACTTACCGGACTGCTGTACTTCTTCTAATACTTCCCTTTACCCACTTAGTCATTATATCCACTGAGGATGTTAATGATTCATCATCAATCCATTGATCGCGTTAAGAATTTAAGTATAAATGTATTTTATGAATCAATTAAATCACAGATGGGCACATATATATTGAAAAGTTTCATAATACAATTACTTGCTTATCAATTGTATCAAAATACAAGTTTGAAAAAATGTATTTAATTAAAATTAAATATTTTTTATAAAATGCAAAAAAAATTCTATCCAAACTGATATTATTACTTTTTTGCCATTTACTAGCAGGGCTCCAGACTAACTTTTTACACACTGGTTGCACATAATAATATTCAAAATTGTATTAGATTTTTTTTAACACATTATGTAAATGATTGTAAACAGGAATAAGTTACAGATAAAGGTCTTTTTTTATTTACATCATAGCATTACATTAAAAAGTGACAAACACAAATAACTCTTTGAACATGTTTATAGGCTAATATTATTCAAAGGCAACTGTCTACAAACAAACTAAATATTTCTATAAATGTATTTAATCTGACCTGCTGAATACCGAGATCATCAGTGTGATCAATTAAAAATGTTGCACCTAACAGATGTGTTGGGGCACGTGTGTGACCAAAACAGCCGCACCCTGGAGCCCCGAGTAGAACTTTATCTGTTCTTTCAGCTCCTAATGTAGTCGGCTCAGATTTTGCATTGAACAACAATGACAGCAGATCAGTTTTATTTATATATAGATAACCCACAATCACATTGCCTCAGTGGTGAAAACATTTCATTAAATGGAAAAATATCAAACATACACTAGTGAATATTACTATTTCACTTGATAGTTTATTCTGTGACATCTGAACTTTTATTTTGTGTTTTGACACATTTCATTTGACTTTTATTGCATTTTCATGCACGCATATATGCACCCATATCCCAATATCCCTAACTCATTTTAAGTAGTGTATTTCATATATTATAAATGATGAACCACTAATCTATTGTTATGGCAGCCGGCCATCGATTAAAGAGGTAACACATCCACATTACCGATGCTTTTCTACGAGATATTTGTTTGCTTTTGAGGATATTTAAAAATATGGAGATGTATATTATGAATTGCGATATAGTTTTAAAGATATTGTGATATTTAAGGCCATATGGAACCGGCCATTGCATCAGGATGTCCTTTCAGTTTTCCATATGAGGCTTTTAAGTTGTATGTTGTGGTAAAACAAGGAAGAGCTGTAATAAAATATGCTGTCTCATCTCCTATGCGCTCTTTGGTCACCTACACCTTCTCTCACTTCCTATATAGAAATTTGAATATGTCTGCCAGTAAGTGAAGTGCAGTTGAAAGGGGCTCTTCCAGGTCTTTAGATGCATGGGGAGGAAAGAAAAGGAAATGGGCTCAGTGACCTTTTGCGAGTGATTTCCCCAGTGTTCAAACAGCAGCATGAAAGCCAGGCTTGTTTCTGAAGTCCGGCGCAAAATGTCAATTGCAACTTATCCCACCAGCCCAAGGATGTAGTTTGAAAGTGGAGTCTAGAGTCACTGCACATCAATGCTGGGACTCTATGGGGTCTCTGTACCTCCTATTCTAGTAATGGCCCTCGTGGATTCAGTGGGTTTTCACCTTCAGTTAAAGCCAATGCATGATCTGGGTGTGCTCCATTGCAAAACAAAGGCATGACACATTATAATGAGTGTATACATCCAGGAAATATTTACAAGATTCGCATCCAAGTACAAGAAGGGAACTGTGCTGAATGTTTTCCCGACAGCGTGTGGATTCCCCTTTTTGTCTAGATCAAGGAAACGAGTTGAAATAACCTGACAGGGCTTTTTCTGAGGAAGTATTTTTGAAATCCAGACTAGTTTCTGTTACGTGAGGTGACTAGTTGAAGAGTATGAGGAAATAAAAGTTTTTTTACATGATGACGGAACAATGAAAATGTGAATATTAGTCTTTTTAAAAACGGTGGTTTTTAGCCTGCTGAACCACTCCTGTCATGCTCAACTGATTGAACACAGTATCACATCCCCGTCATGTTTGACTATGACCGGAGAGCAAACAAAGTTATTTTATGAGGGCTGCCTTGTTGAATCCTCCCCTATCAGACCTCACCTGAATAAATGACTGCAGCTACACAAATATTCACAAGAATTAATCTCATCCTAAACACACCCATGACGCAAGTATGCTGATAAAAAATATTTAGCAAAGAGCAAAACACTTTTCTAGGAAACCTGGTGTCACCAGCTCAAACATGATTGTGCATATCAACCCCCACAATGTGTGGACAGAATTTCCATTCACTTATTATGTAAACATACGGTGTTAAACACTATTTCACTCTCACAAAACACCAAACACAGTTTCTGTTTGCATTACGTCCGGCCAGCAAACTTCCAGTGTGTCAGCTTCGTCATCGTCTCTCATCTCGACAGCTGTTCATGGCCTATGGGGGAATTCCTGGTTCCTCGAGTAGACACAGCCTTTCCCCTGCTTACTTTATGGGAACAGGGGGCAGGGCCAGTCAGATGGTTTTCCTCAGAAACTATTATGTGTTGATTCACTGTGAGGGGGCGTGCTGTTCACTCCCACTGTTTCCTTCTTACTGGGAAGTGACTGTCAGGCTTACCGAACAGAGGGAGGGTATAAGACACAGATAGAGAGGAGGGAGGGAGACTGATGGGTGATGTGAAAGGTGGTGGTATTTAAGGTTTCTTTGCTCTGAATGTCACACAGTATGCCGTATCCTTCCTTGGACTTGGAGGACGTGGGAGAGCGAGCAGGACGTGCAGGTGAACTGGGGAGGGATGGTCACTTTATGATCATTCAGTTTGGAAAGACTTGCTGCCTGTACAACGCTTTTAAAACATCTTTTTGGTGAGATGGGACCGCCGAGGTGTGTTTAAAGTTTCACTCTGTGAGAGGCCTTCATGAGGAGATGTGTTTCTGATATACCCAAGATCTGGAGGATGGACATTTTCGGTGAATGTCTGGGGTAAGTATTTCGGTAGGAGACTGGTCAAATTATGATCAAATTAGAGAAAATACTGGACACATTTCATCTAAAATTGTCTGACATGCCTAAAACCACAAGCTACAGTCTTTCAACATCTTTCAAGTTGTGACATTTTTAAACAGTTACAGTAGACTTCTTCGGAAAAAGAAATAGCAACTTCCACATTTTCCTGAGATGAAGCATGTGTGATGTGTGTAAGCTGACTGATCTGATCTTTGTCTCAGATCTGGTTCATGCCCTATTAAGAGATTTCATGTCTAGTAACAGGCTGTAAAACCGGTTGTTTCCCAGTCCAACTGCCGGAAAGATAGGAGTTTCCTGAATGTGTTCAGGTGTGGCCTTCCACACAAAGTTCATTGTACTGTATTACACGTATCTTAAAAGAATGTACACTCTTGCTGAATAAACCACAGGAACTGAGATAACATTGAGGAACTATCTCACTTTACTGTCACTGTCAATATTGAGTGCAGGCCTTGGATGAGGTGTTTTTTAATAGATGAAGGAAGAGATCCTGTAACACAACGTACGTCGGTTACAGGCTACTTACTTTGGAGGGTTCAAAGATACATCGTCCAATTGTATAGTGTGTAATCAAATTGTCCCAGAGTTCTTTTCCTGGGAGTGTACGGCCATAACTGATGAGTCATTTCATTCCTTGACCAGTGCACTATCACCATGGTCTGATTCAGTGCTCGCATGAGCCTGGTAGACAGACTTTCATTTCAGTGGCTGTGAAGCATTTCCAGGAATAGTTAGGTCAAGAAGATGGTTTCCTCTGAAGACCCTGAAACGCTTCATAAGGCTCTGTCTAACCACAGCATTGGATCCATTCAATCATAACTTCACTTCAGAGGTTTGTTTCCACTTTGGTTTTATTTCTCTCGCATAAAATGCCTCTCAATGTCTCTGTTGCCGGTTTATGAAAAAGTAGATGTATTAAAATTGCACATTGCACCAGTACAAAATGCAAATGCCAGCTATGATTCATCACTGTTTAAGATCGACTGCGGTTGCCACTGCAATGACCTGTTGCTCAATCTTCCAATGAAAAGAGGTAGAGCTGTTGCTATCAGCTCATCATCACCCTGCTTTTCTTGAGAAATGGGGAAGGTCGTGACTTCATCTCAACATGCTGCTCAACATGTTCTATCCTAAACCTGCTTTTATTGTTCCATTCTTAAGTTTTCAGGTTGTTATAAGCGGATTTACTTTGGTTTTATTTATTTATTCTGAAACGGAGTTGAAAAGAGAATGAATGATGAAGTATGTGTTGTGTCAAATGATTAAGCCGTTCGGGCATCAAGTGGCTCCAGCGGAAGAGATCTTGAAGAGTGTTCTGCTATGAGAACTGAATTCCATAGATGGTGGCGTCTTCAGGTGTCATCTATGGGCTCAGTTCTTTTGGCATGGTACTAGTTTGTCAGCTTTATTGCACGGCAACAAAGAGCGGGAATAATGACCATCAGAATGAAGTACTGCATGTGAGGTTTACATTCATCTGTGGATTACTGTTGTTTGAATGTTATATATATTGTTAACTTTCTTCAAATGATGAAGAAGCAGCGCATTTGCATTTATGAGTAAAATAAACATTACAATTATTGATCATATTTTTTTTTCGAAGCTGATGTTGTATTGCATGTTGTTAATAAAGTGGATCAAACTGAACTATTTTCCTCTGTAATTTATTTACTCTCATCACATTTTGCTTGACTTTTAAAACGCTGTAACATCTACATCATACATTTCACAAGAAATAGTGACAGCATACGAGGAAAAATGATTTTCAGAAGTAAAATGGCCACCACACACTTACTTAGCCCACACACGTGGACCTCTTTTTTTCCGGTCTTATCTCAACTCTAGTTCCATAAAATCTCGAGTGTGGCTGAAGGCAGTCAGCTAAATGAGCCATAAACAATATGATTATGTGGGATAGCCAACATCCTTTTCAATTACAATATCATGGGGATCAAATAAAATTTCCAGCTGCCACTACTGAAGTATGACTAACTAAATAACATGATATATAGACTTTTAATAGGGGAAGACACGCTCATTAACCATCACTGGTTTAAAGCAGTTCTTTTGAGGTACCTGAAGTGTTTCAAAGTTATTCTTAGATGCGCCATGTACCGTACACAGGACCTTTCAGACAACCTCTGTTAGCTCCATGACAGGACTTTACACCCTCTCCAGTCTTCCCCTAGAAAGCACCTGTTTTAGGTGGCAAAGCCGTCCGTCCTGTTCTGGGACTGCAGCCATCTCCCAAACTAATGTAACAGCATTAAAAAAGAGGGTCCATAGTTGAGTCTTGGTGAAGTTCCTGGCCTCAGGGCTCCAGTTATGGCTGAGTATATTGTTTGGAGGTAACATGCAGAAAGGGTTGGCTGCTATCGTGCATGAGGAGGGTGAGGTATAATAGAAACATCGCTTGAGAAAATCATGGCGGAAAGAATAGTTGTATGAAGAATGGCTGACACTCTGATGACTGAATTATCTTTGCACAGCCGGAAACCTGTCGGCTGATAAAACACTATGCTACCATTTCTCTCTTATCACATTCAGTATTATGAAAGCACCTTCATTATCTTTTATCAGTGAAGTTATCATAAAAAAAAAAAAACTCAAGTTCCTCATCTTATCATGTTGGGTTTTTTCCCTCATAATGTCTGCTCATGCCTATTTTTTTATTGAATAAATATTTTTAGTCAAAATGTGCCCAGTTTGACTCTACAAGAAATGTCACAAAAACTCATTTTATGAAGGGGCTCTGACTGAATTATACTTTTTTTTAAAGTAAATGTTTAAAAGCAACCAAGAGTACAAATATATGTTTTAATGCTTTCTGGACATGCTTTCTTTCTAAATGTATGAAACATAATAAAGTAAACAAAAAAAGGCCAAACAATCTGTGGATGGAAAAGTCAAAATGTTACTTAATACAATAGCCTTAGTTGCAGTGGTGGAAAGTAACTAAATACATTTACTAAAGTACTTTACTGAAGGTCAGCTTTGAGGTGCTTGAACTTTACTTGAGAATGACCATTTTGTGCTGCTTAGCAGTTTGACTTCACTACATTTCAGAAGCAGATGTTTGACTTTTGATTTGCTGATTATGGATATAAATTTAACAACCCAACAAGGTAGTCCAAAGTAGCTCTCCTCCGCAACCAAACCCTTAAAATGATGCTTACACATAAATGCGTCAGTACTGAGAATCCAATAGTATAATATATAACAGCATAGTCTCTCATGGAGCATTTTTATGCATAATCAATACTTTAGATCCTATTTCAATTACACTTTTCTGCTACTTCTATACTTTCACACAAAAAGGTTGAATAATTGTACTTTTATTCAGATTGCTATTTTACTTGGTCAAAGAATCTTTCCTTTAAAAACCCATTTGGCCTCTACCTCCATCATTTGGCCCCTGAGAAAAGTCCCAACCCTGAAATCACATCCGCCTACTGTTTGATTGACAGCATATCAGCCAATCATAATCATGTACATATCCGCAAGAGCCTAAATTCTCATTTCCCATTGGTTAGTAGTAGCCGTCAGTCAGGCACGTGACGATCCTCATCCAACCAATGGTTAGGTCGTTTTTTGTAGAGGATGAGCAACAGGCTGGGTCCCTGCTGAGTGTAGCACAACGATCGGGGTTAAATTTGTTTTTCTTAGCTTAACATCACTAGCGTGGAGCCTTTATAATTTAGATTGCTCCCGTTTTTGTTTGACTGGGGGAGGATAACAGAAGATAGCTGCATATACGTTGTTTTTATAGAGTAACCAGATTTGGTCGAGGCCTTGGCATGGATGAGGTACGGCCTAACAGTGGTGCTCAAGCCCACGGGCTGGTGCCGCTGTTTCCTCCTGGACTGCAGGCTATCTACGGGGAGTGTAGAAGACTTTACCCCGAGCAGGCTAACCCGCTTCAAGTTACAGCCATAGTAAAATATTGGTAGGTACTTTGTTCTTTTGTTGCCGGCTTGACACGTCTCTAAACGAGGCATTGAGTTTGTGGAACAACTTTTCGTAGCTAGTGATGATGGCTAGCCAACAGTTAGCTTAGCTGCTAAGCTAATCTTTCAGCTAACTACACCTCGGAGCCACACTGTGGGCAACTATGTATAAGTGAGTTTTAGAATTCAATAACATTACCAGACTGTACAAGCTTAATTAAAACACCTTATGTAAGTGTATCTAACTACTTCTATACAAATTAGAGCCTCCAAGCAAAGCTAACATAGGTGTACTGAAGAGTAAACACAGTCCACTGCTAACAAAAACAGTTTTTGACATGGCCGATGGTTTTGTGCTTCTCACAGGTTAGGAGGACCAGACCCGTTAGACTACATCAGCATGTACAGGAGCATGGGCTGTCCAGCTCAGGACATCCAGGAACATTGGCACTATGTCAGCTTTGGACTGAGTGACCTGTATGGGGATAATAGAGTTCATGAGTAAGTACTTACTGTAACAACTTGACTTCCAGTTGCTCAGGGGAGTTGGAGGAATTTCAGTACATGTTCTTGGGAAAGATTACGAGCTTTCTCAATCTGTTTCTTTTTAATTCAATTCATTTTACATTGTGGGAAATCTTTGCATCACAAATCACATCAAATCTTTCTAAGTAAACATTTGCTTTGCCCTTTGAGATGTGACCACCCACTGACTGACATGGCACCTACTGATCTTCTATTATTCTACAGCATGCTGTTTATCTTGACAAAACCTCATGCATATAACAAAAGAATAAAAACACAGCTTCTGAAGGTTTGTTTGACCTGTTTCCCACTGTGTGTGTCTGTGTGTGTGTGTCTGTGTGTCTGTGTTAGATTCACGGGGGCAGATGGGCCCAGTGGGTTTGGCTTTGAGCTCACCTTTAGACTCAAAAGAGAGGTGGGAGAGACAGCACCACCAACCTGGCCAGCTGAACTCATGCAAGGCTTGGCACGATATGTGTTCCAGTCAGGTAAGAGCACGGAGAGACAAAGAGGTATATTGTGTTTTGCAGTCGAGTAACATTTAAAAAAACTAATTTAATCTCATTGTTGTGAAACAAATTGTAAATTAGTTTAAAAAACTTAATTGACGGTTTTGCAGCTGTATTGACAAAGGATTAAGAGAATGCATACTCTCAAAAGTCTTAGGTGATAATCAAACTATGCAGATTTAATATATCATATTAAACTCATGAAGCAATGCGTATAGCTAGCTTTGTAAAGAGTTTCATGTTTTTGTTAAATTTTTATCTATGAGTCAGACTAAACAAGAAGGGTTGACACAATGATTTTGGCTCTGGAAATGTCAGTGTGATTTTACGTAATTTTTGACATTTGAAGGAGGAGCTGATTCATTTATTAATCGAGGGATTAAATCATGTTGTTGCAGCTCTACATTCTTCCTCCTTCACCTTGAGAACGTGTGTTAAAGAGTAACTATTGGAGTTTTTCATTTGGTCACAGTTTGTTTCAATAGTCTGGTAAATGATCTATCTGCAAAGGTTTTGATAGAACAACTCCCTTCTGGCTGCAGTTGCCAGGTGAAGAATGTGTTTTTTGAAAAGATAGCCTGTAATTCTAGTTATACATCTGAAGAGAATGGAATTGAGGAGTCGTGTGCAGGCAGCTGTCCTACGCTTAGTCCACATCATTTCTGTTTGGTGGAGCTCCTGGTATTGACAGGAAGTCTAATTTCCTCTTTCTTTCCCTTTTGTATTTATGAAAAGAATCCTATTAAAATGGTAGTGTATGAATGTATACCTTGTGTGTAATGGGTATAAACTACTAAGTTTTTTTTAAAATCCTTCAGTTGCGTATGTCATATGAACAAGAACGTGTGGTTGAGAGGGGAGGAGACATTTAAAAGCTATGCACAAAGAGAAGAGGACTATTCTCTCCAGGCTTCCCTCTCCTCGCCGCCCAGGCCTACTCTTCTATCCAGCTGGGGTCAATTTGCACTTGGGTGGGCTGGGCTCCTGAGCTAAATGAATGCTGATTCCTGGCCATCTTCCCCCTCGCTTTTCTCCTGCAGCGAGGCTGGACTTGGTGCATGTTACCTCACAAGCAGAAACATTCCTCACATGGAAAATGGAGTTTATAAGCTTTTCTTGACACATTTGAGCCTTTGTTTCTCTTTCTCTGTAATTTTCCGGCTGATCTGTGTCCCTTCCTGTTATTGTAACTTTCCTTCTGCAACTCTGTACTGTCAGATAATGAAAAGTAGGAAAGTAGGACTGCCTCCCACTGTTGCCTGAAGGCACAAGCTTAGTCATGACAGACTTTGTATTCTAGATAACTTAAAAATTGTCTCATTTTGTTTGCTCTTTTACAGAAAACACATTTTGTAGTGGCGACCACGTATCGTGGCACAGTCCTCTCGACAACAGTGAATCTCGTATCCAGCATATGTTGCTGACAGAGGACCCACAGATGCAACCAGTTCACACTCCCTTTGGCACAGTGAGCTTTCTCCAGGTGAGTTCAAATATGCGATTTCAACATGGCAACATGGCAACATGGCAACGTGGCAACGTGGCAAGCTACCGAATAATAAAAGTTGTTTTATTGTCCGGTCAAATGATAGATCTTTGGCGCCCATGAATGTGCATACACTCATCATTTCTTATAGTAAGTTAAAGGAAGCACGTAAATTGAAACGCAACAGTAATAAGAGGGACTCAACAAGTAACAAGACTGTAAACCATGCCTTCTAATGCTCTGCACTGTCTCCTATAGATTGTGGGTGTATGTACAGAGGAGCTACAGGCAGCCCAACAGTGGAACGGCCAAGGCATCCTGGAGCTGATGCGTGGAGTCAGAGTGTGAGTAAAATTTTGTATCAAAACATGGTGGATGAAGAAGCGAAGTTTTACATTTTAAAATGATACATGTTGGGCTGTGTTTTTATTCTCAGCTTTTATTTTGTTGCTTTGTTTCATAGGTGATTGTTCATGAGTCAAACCAAGCTAGGTTACTTCTGCTTCATATCTTAGGATTGCTGTGGTAACATAAATGTCATTGTTATTCTAGTATGTGAGGGGATACACATCATTTAGATTTGGAATAATTATAACTTGACTTGACACATGCTTCAAGTCATTATCTGTCTTTTTTGTGCATACAGTGATGCAGTTACATCCATGCCATTCCAGTATAAAGTGTATGGAGTCCAGTTTGACAAATGGAGCGTTGTTACTTGTTCATTTATTAACTCTGTATTTAACTTGAGGTTAATTGTCTCTGGGGCTCATGTTGATGATTGTCCTGTGTACAGAGCTGGTGGCCCCTGGCTGATCACAGACATGAGGAGAGGGGAGACCATTTTTGACATTGATCCACACCTACAAGTAAGGCTTTACTAAGTTCTGCACACTCAGCTTAGGGCACAAAACTGTATTTATAGTGTGTGTAACAAGGAGCAGTATTATGTTTCTCAGCTGCTTGTGGCTCATTACACATTTTAGAAAGACATACTGTCTTTTTTGTTCTCTGTTTTCAGGGGCCTTGATACAGCTCCAATTATATTATGATGCTATATGGGATAACTGTGTAACACCATCACAAGCTGTTATTATATTGTAGGAAGGGCTTATTGTGGAGCTTTGTCATTAGATAGATGGTCAATAAAGGGAATTGGGTGAAAAAGTTGACTTAAAAGTGACCCAAAGGAAACGGATTGTATTGTAATATATCTGTATTTGGCACCCCCTGTTGACCCATGAATTTTCATGCAATTTCTTCTTGTTCCTTAAAATTTGGACCTCATGTGAGCTAGTGTTAATGATTGCGTATATTTCTTGCTCATCTAAGCAGGAGAGAGTGGACCAGGGCATCGAGACAGAGGGCTCTAACCTGAGTGGGGTCAGCGCCAAGTGTGTGTGGGACGATCTGAGTCGACCGCCAGAGGACGAGGAGGATAGCCGATCCATCTGCATAGGATCACAGCCACGGAGGCTCTCAGATAAAGGTACGCAAAGTCCCAAAGGAGTGAAAAGAGTCGATCTGCCAGTTAAGACCAAGAATGCTTAACCAGTCGGTACACAGCTGTTCTCGTTTCATGCTGTCAGCAGTGCATGATGGGATAATTCCATGCTGATCTTTGTCTGTGCCTTGACAGACACAGAGCAGATCAGGGAGACCCTGAGAAAAGGACTGGAGTTTAACACTAAGGCAGCGCTGCCACCTATCAACAACCAGAGACAGAGCCATGAGAGACCTCAGTGAGTGTTCCCACACACAAACACACACACACACACACACACACACACACACACACACTAGTCTTGGTTCAGCTCAGCACAAGCACACCAGGACAACTCCCTCCAATGTGTGTAATGACTCACAGCACAACTGACATTTGAACTGTTATCGTCATTGTTTCTAAGCTACTAGCATAACATGGCGGTTTGTCATTAATTTGTTGCTATTTTTCTGTGGAAGTCTCTTCTCTTCCACAGAAGCAGGTTCTGTGTTAGGAGTTGTGAAATATTTTTCCATACACTTCCTCCACATGCTGATTGTACCATATCAGACTTCCTCAATCTTTCTTTTTTTCTTTTCCTTCTGTTTCTCAGGAGTCGGAAGGATAGTTTGGAGAGTGAGAGTTCAGCGGCCATCGTTCCTCACGAGTTGGTCCGAACACGACAGTTGGAGAGCGTCCATCTAAAATTCAACCAAGAGTCAGGCACGCTGCTGCCCCTCTGCCTGCGGTACTGCACCATTCTCTCTCCTCCTCCCACACACGACACTTATCCTTTTGGAATGCCCCTAAGATAGACCGATGAAAAATAGTCCAAACAATTGAGTTGGATGGGTGTGGTAGAATAACTTTTAATAAAAACACCCCAGCAAAAACACACATGACACAAGCTACTAAGAAGTTGAGAAGGGGCTTTCTGCAAATCAGCCCCAGATTAAAAATTTCCTCCTCCTACTTTCACTTTGATGTCAGTTTGAAGTGTGAAGCAACTTGAAAGGAGTGGGCTTTAATGTGTCCAGTGCTATTTTAAGTGAGCCAAACATGTTCAAAGTAAAACAAGTGTGTAAATATAACTGTAACTGTGATTTACATTTGGTCACTTGTTACATACAGGATATTGACTGTGGTCCTTCTGTATTTGTCTGGCATATTTTGTGTAAATAGGTTTGCTGTTTTTACTTCTTTCATGACCATGTACTAACTAGGGAAGTTAGTAAAGGTTATGTTTATACACTGACACCATAACTGAGTCACTGAAGTCAGCACAGCACATGAAAAATGCCCCCTCGCTATACTGCTCACCTACTCAACCAGAACTATGTCAGTCGACAGGAAGTAGCTTTAAAAGGAAGATCGTCATGGTTTGTGGAGTTAAAACCGGCATTTTCAGTGATCTTTATTCTATAAGTTTCCCTTTTATTGCGCATTAAAATTCAGTGGATCCTCACCAGGTTAGCTAAATTGCTGCCGTCTAGCTCGTGCTTTTAAGTTCCACAGGCATCAGAAAATCTTAAAATGTGCACACCATGAGATTATGGAGGTGTAAAGATGGTATTACATTGTATGCCATGGTGACAAAACAACTGGAGAACTTTGCAGCATCTTAACATTTTTTTATGTTTAGGCTTTCTCTGGTTTGCTCTTTGTCTTGTGAAATTCACACACGTGTGGCTGACAGCTATCTGGACTGGTTTTATTTGGAACATGTAACATTTTTGGGGAATGTGTTTCTGCACAGACCTAAGATGAGGATAAACCTGCTTCATGTGATCTCTATCTGAGCAGAGAACGATAAAAGAGTTAGTTGAAAGAGAGAGCTTTTGTGTGAGTGAGGTGTGCAGGGAGTTGAGAATGACAAGGTGGAGTAAAGGGCCCAGTTATGTGATACCAGCATGGGGCTTGATCTTGTCAAATGTTGCCTACAAGTTATGCGACTTTCGATGTCTGGACAGGTTGTGAAAATGGGTGAACATTTAAGTTAAGATATCTCTGTCAAATATGAAATAGACTTTATTTAAATTTTTACCACTAACTATTTCTTTGTAATTAATTAAGGCTGATATAAGTCTTTGATTTTATTACAAAGCCACTTGATATGGAGTTACCAGTGAAGTTGTCACAATACAAGAATTTTAAACTTGGATTCAGTGCTAGTATAAAAAAAACATTACTCGATACCTCTTTAGATATCACAGCAAGAGGACAAAAAGACATAGTTTATAGCTTTGGTATTCACAAAACTATCAAATCGAGTTGACAAACTTAGTTACCAGTAAAGATTCTCTATGACACTTGAATCCTTGTAACGGCTGCATATGCAAATATTAAAAAAAACCTGAATCTGTCTTGATCGATTATTAGATATTTCACTGTTTCAAAATGTTTGCAGTTACTCAAGAAAATACAGTCAAATTAGAATTAAAGTCAAATGAAGAAACTTTGAACATTAAGTTTCATTCTCATAATAACATTTTCAAACATTTTTGTCCTGGCGTTGTTTTTCTTAAACGGGTGAATTCCATATATTTACTTATTTTCCTGTGTTTGATCTTTCACAGGGGCCGGTTGCTCCATGGGAGACACTTCACTTACAAAAGTATCAATGGAGATACGGCCATTACATTTGTGTCCACGGGAGTTGAAGGAGCTTTTGCTACTGAAGAGCATCCGTATGCAGCCCATGGCCCCTGGCTTCAGGTACTTGTGCACACACACGGACTCATACATAAAGTGAAAGTTTCCATGTTTTGCTTTCCTTTTTAATGTCTTTATTTGACCCTCTGTTCTTCCTGTATAGATATTGTTGACTGAAGAGTTTGTGGAGCAGATGCTTGGGGATTTACAGGAACTAAACACTCGTGAGGAGGTAAGTGAAACTTGTATTTTAACTTTTGTTTGGTTTGTTCAACTGCCAGCATGTTTCACCTTGTCTGTTCTTTCTCTTTGTATAGACAAAGTTACCAAAGGAGTACAGTTGGCCTGAAAAGAAGCTGAAGATCTCTGTACTACCAGACTCTGTGTTTGATAATCCACTGCAATAAGAAAGAGACACTTAATTACTAGAAAATACCAACATACACATTTCCAGAGTGGACCACCACGAACAGTACACACCAAGGACATGCAGCCTACAGACATGTCGCTCCCACAGTGGATGACCACACTGTTACACTCCTAAAGACACTCCGAGGGATGATCTTAACACTTTTTTTTTTGCCTGTTACTGCATTCTCATGCCAGCCCCACTGTTTACAACATTTCGCTGAGGCTTGAATGCTTTTGAGAATGTCAAATCAGCCTGAAACCAGCCTGTCCAGATGTTCAACCTGTAAGAACAATCATTAAAGGTGACACACTAGCTGTAGGGCAAAACAGGATGTTCCTTCAGTATTTCCTGCCAAGCTCTCAGGTCCAAAATATACGTCACTAATACAGATGAACACGCATCCTGTGATCACCAAACAGTGTTTCCAAACTATAACTGGGTTGCTGTTCTCAAATCAGTTGTATTTATTCCATTGGCCTTAGAAAGGACGGAAAAGTCACATGTTTGAACTTTTTATCAATGTTTGTTTCGATTGAGCTCATGTGTATAGTATTTACAAATGCTGGACATTTTTCTCTTACGTGTTTGTGGTTATACCAAAGGTTAACGTTCTGTGTCTCAAATGTGTCATGATTTAGTCATAATAGGCAGGCTGACTATGATTAACTACAACTGCCTATTTGTCTGGGATAATCACACCAGCATCTGAACTGTTTTCTTAGATACCTGGCAAATGCCGCAGGTATAACCACCCTTTTTTCGTCTGTGCCAAGAACATGATTCCTGTATTGAGTAATATACCTGTCCTGTTTTTTCACGCATGATGTTGCGTGTTTTAAAGTTATGAAATGTAATACATCGAGTCCGTTGCAAGTGTTGAAAGACTGAAAGATATTTTGTTCAGCGGCCTGTGTTGCCTCCAGTGGCCACATACATATGTGGTGTTTTGTTTAGTTTTTTTTGTTGTTTTTTTATCAGTAGGACCTGCTTGAAAATGAGTCAGAGAAAAATTCCTCAGTGCCTTGAGTTGAAAAGGACCACATAGTCTCAGTTGACTTAATGCTGCCTACAGCTCTCATGATGCTGCGTTTGTTGTCTTTTTTTCTGATACCGTCACTGCATTCCAATTTAACACTAAAACTGAAAACTCCTTATAAGATTTACTCTTATGCAACGTGATGGCATCTTAAATGTCTTTGTCTTTTTTATTCAGAGTGACAAATTTCAAGTTTCAAGTAGGCATCATTGTTAAGGTATTTTGTAAGTACTGTCTTATTGATTGAACTGGCTGATTGTAATCCTAAGTGCATTAAAGAGTGTACATATTTACACAAATAAAGCTGCAAAACTGCAGAATTACAAAGGAACTTATTTCATTCACAGACCTGGTGTGATATGACTGCATTTATATAGGCTTCTCAAACACAGCCCTTTACAGTTAGCCTCTCATTCACCCATTCTCACTCACAGTGTAAAAGCCTATCCATCGGGAGCAATTAAAGGCTCAGTTTCTTGGCCAAGGACACATGAACATGTGGACAGGGGACCTGGGAATCAAACTGGACAGTCTGGTCTACCTGCTGAGCCACAATTGCCCCTTTGTGTGTAATTAATATAGTATGTTGAACCATTATATTTTATGTTTTTTCTTTCTGTTAATGCATATAAAGCACCTTGGTATCCAAATATCTATTCAATTCCATAAAAAATCATGCAAATAATGCTATGATGATTATTTAATAAAGAATATTAAAGCACATAATTTCCTATAAAGAATTTTTAGTGATATGTACAGTATACACTTTTTATGAAGGGTTAACTAATGCCATTATTAATGGTCGCTAAATTATTTACTAATGCTTCACATATTCAGAAGAAGCATGTCATGGTTGCCAGGTTGTGAAAAACTCTCTCATCTGGGTGTTGATCCCAGAGATGTGGACTTTAGTCATAATAAATCGGAATCAGGTAGACACGAGTCACTGCTTTGATGACATCCAACTCGAGTTGATGGAAAATAAATAACACGAGGCTCGACCTGTCTGTGTTCATTTTATGTTTTCAGTTCAGTTTTTTAGGTTGTTTTTTTTGTTAGTGTGGCTGTCAGCATTTCACTGCTTAAAAGTGATGGGGGTATTGTTTTGATTGAGAAGAAATTAAGAAATAGAAAAGCTTTTATAAAGTTATTTGGTTTGTGTTTGATTGTATTTACATCACTGAAAACCAGTAATTAATAATACACATTCCATTTATTACCATACTTTTTGAAACAAGTTAGATAAGTTGGCCAATAACACCATTATTAGACAAGTACTATTACCTTGTCTTAGTACCTAAGACAAGGTATAAGTGACTTGACTTAGGACTTGACTTTCCTTCACTAAAGACTCGACTAACTTGACATTTTTGCCTGAGAAAAAATGACTTGGTACTTGTTGAAACTTGGAACAAATGAATTGAGTCACATGTCTGTTAATTTATAAATAGACCTGTGACATAAATGTTGGTCATTCAGTAAGTAATATATAAGGGTTTCTCACTTTAAGACATATAGTCTGTAGGTCCTTTCCCAGAAGGTTAGTGATCCGTTGGAGTGGTCTTCCTTAAGTTGAATTACCAACTGGGAAATGAGGGCAGCTGTCCCAGGGCAACAAACCCAGAGTTGCCCTCTAGTCCTAAGTTCACTCCGTGTTATCACCCCTCGAACACGCAGGCCTCATTAACACATGACCTCATTGTCATGTTGAGGGACTCTGTGTCAGATATTATACCTTACATTGTGACCACATGGTGCATATTTTATAATACATTGTTCAAATCAAATGACCAGAAACCAACACAAATTAAGCATGTTTGTAACATAGGAGTGCTGTTGGCACTGCATTCATTGCTGCAGAGGACATTAGATGGTGGGTCAGTAAGGGCCCACCTGGGGACTTTGCCCCAGGTCCATCTAACACAGGGATGCCCAAGCTTTTTCCCTTCGAGGGCCGAAACTGAAATGTCACGTTGGGTCATGGGCTAAAAGTAAACACCTACTGTATTGTATTATTGTGTATTGTATGCAAAATGGTATTTAGATCCCAGTTACATTTCCTGCACATTGTCATTTTGCCAGCTGTGGTCAGATTATGAAAAATAATGAATTATTCGGGATTTTACATATCTATTGAGCATTTACCTCACAAAATATAAAACAGCATAAACATCACTTGATCAAATATTTTTTTAAAAACAATATAAATAAAAGATAAGATAAAATAAGATGCTTTATTAGTGCCACAATGGAGACATTTGCATTATTAGGGGATAGCAAAAGGGATAGCAAAATAGAGATAAGCATCAATAAAACAAAACAAACAAACAATAAATAAGTAAAAAAAATAAGATATGATAATTAAGAATAGTATAAGCAATATAAACAAAAATTAAATAAACACCTGGCAGGCCAAATCAATCCCTAGGGTAGACCTACTTTGGCCAGCTCTGCTCTGACAGGTTAATCTAGTTAGTAATCAAAGCTCAACAAAAAGACAAATCAAATGTCATGCTGGGTGTGAGAAAAAAACACAAACCACTGAGATATCCCAAAATCTGGCAACCCTAAGTCTGTTCTTATTGGTGGCTTATAACTCTTGTATAATTATTAAATATTAACAAAACTACATCAACCACTAATAAAGCCATATTTGTTAGGCTACAACTTTTAAATAAGTTATAAAGGGTGCTCTGTTATAAAAGGGGAACCTAAACTGCTTTGTCCACACAAAATGCAGGCGGTCACACTGTCTTGCTGCCTGCATATTTTTTCCATGTGTGATTCAGTGCTCCTCCTCATGCACTCACCCTCCTCATGGGCCCCTCGGGGCCTCTAACCCAGTCATCCAGCCAGCACTCCAGTTTACAGGAGCCAGTGGTGCACAGGATGACAGGTCACACACACACACACACACACACACACACACACACACACACACACACACACACACACACACACACACACACACAGTGTCTCCTGGTCATTTAACAATCTCTCCGGTAGAGTTTGCTGTGGCTGTTCTCTTCCCCTGCCTGCCTGCCTGGCTGCCTGGCTGCCGGCCTCCTCTCGGCTCCTCCCCGTCTATTTATCAACTGTGTGACGGGTCACGTTATCGGAGGGGGGCAGTCGGTGTGAAAGCACTGAGTGAGCTCCCTGCCGACGAGTCACACAGTCTGCCCGCACTTGCCATTAAATATTCGTCAAAGAGTTGACGGGAAAGCGAAAGCAGTCGAGTAACAGCCGGGAATCCGATAAAAAACCCGGGTGTTGAGCAGTGAGCCGGACAGACTGCTGTAATCTACCCGGAGGAGCTGGATCTCATCGCGGGGCTGGATGCGCGAAGCTCTACGGCATTATAGGTGCACCGGAGTGTGCCGACGACATGGAAAATAAATAGTTGGTAACGCTGCTTTTCTATCACAAGAATACATGTAATGTGTTTAATTTGACTGGTATAAGGCTTTAATGAGAGTAGACACGAGTGTCGTCGTGTTAAATGAAATGTCAGTGGAGCTCGGTGTGATGTTTAATACGCTGAGTCCCGTTTCAAGCGTTTATTCTGGAGCAAGTTGTCACTTGCTCTCAAACGCCACAGCCTGTATCGTCCTGTAGTGAATTCCCCAAACGAGCCACATATTATATTGTCATTGTACGTAGTGTGAATTGTTTTATTGTGACAATAGTTTTGAGTTTGTTGTCGAAGTTTCACTCTTTCCTCTTGAGTGAATCTTACCTGTTCCTCTCAGGTCAGCTAGTCGTCGCCTGCTAATGCGCCTGTAGCTAATTGTGTTATTGTAATAGACCTGTCATACGCCTTTACCTGTGGGTTAGCTTGCCCACGCCTTTCTGTGAAAGTAAAGTACAAATAAGCTTGATTTTCATAAGGGTATGTCTTTGTATTTCAAAAAGAGCACAGTAATCCCATATTTAGAAAGTAATTCTCAAGTTTTGCCCCTCTCTGTCACTCCCCATCAGTTTGGACCCGGCTGAAGTCATGGACGCAAGTTGGAAAAACTGCTTCGAAGAGGAGCTCCTGTGTCCCATTTGCTTGAATGTCTTCGAGGAACCCATCCAGCTGCCATGCAAGCACAACTTCTGCAAGGGTTGCATCTCTGAGGCTTGGGCCAAAGACAACGCTGCGGTCCGCTGTCCCGAGTGCAACCATGACTACGACCAGAAACCCACACTGGAGAAGAACTTTAAGCTTGCCAACATAGTGAAGCGCTTTAATGCCTTGAACACTGAGAAAGTCCCTGCTGTGCTGCACTGTGTCCTCTGCAGACGAGGCCCCCCGCTGCCTGTGCGGAAGGTCTGCCTGCGCTGTAAGGAGCCCTGCTGCCAAACTCACATCCAGACGCACCTACAGCAGCCGTGTGCAGCCCCGGGACACCTGTTAGTGGACGCTGAGGAGCTGAGCGCTTGGACCTGCCCCAGTCATGAGGAGTACAGGCTGCTCCACTGTGAGGACGAGCAGGTGGCTCTGTGTCCGTTCTGCTGCATCTCCCACTGCACTAACCAAAGACACACAGTCTGCGATGTGGATACCCAACGCATACAAATGCAGGTACATAAACCACACACACACACACGCTCCCCCTGCTCGCCCATTCACTTGAATTATCAGCTGACTGTCAAAAGATTTGATGGATGTACTTTCTTTCCAGGGATTCTTCTTTGAATTTCAATGAAGCAAACATTTCTTTCAGGTCATCAGTCTATAAAGGCCTTCTTTCTTTGCCTCTTCCTTTTTATCTTATCTGATGTGAAAAGACTGGACAGGTGAAAGCCACCCCTTGGGGTGGATGCACACACATGCATGCATGCACGCACATGCAGACATACGTCACTGACTGCTTTTAACCTTGATCAAGCCACACATTCCACTCCGCCACGCCTTCACATTAGGCGCCCTGTGCCCTCCGGTAAGTGCTGTGATGCAATCTGCATCCACCGGAAATGATGACCCCGGAGCAGTGGGGGTGGATCCACATGTAGTTTGTTTATGTTAGCTACCATGATTGGTTTTCAGGTTTAGTTCATGAGGAAATGCACACTGGCAAGACTTTAGGGACTGATAAAAGAAGTGACATACTGTCGTTGAGATGAAAATTTGGGGATTTGTGAAGACAAGTGTGCATTTCAACCATTTGTAGTGAAATGCTCTGGGAGACAAGGTTAGATTCTACAGTATGTGTGTTAATCTAACCGACAACAAATGACTTATGATGTGTCTTGGCAGGGTTGACCACAGGATGCATGGAGGAATGTGTCCCGCATGAAGCCAGCGTGTCATGGCGGTATTTGTTTTCCTCATTAGTTCTTTACTGTTTTTCAGTTCGCTCTCTTTCCACAAGCTTAATGTAAGTGGCAAGGTGCGAAAAACAACCGCCCACGTTCCCATATACACATTTCTTGCCTGTTCCTCCCCATCTGTGGAGGGGCGGGAGTGAGAATCAGATTAGTTTTAGCATCTGCCATGGTGCGGTCTTGTTGATAGGTTCGGTGATCGTATTATTCCACTCGGAAAGGTTACAGACGGGTTTCTTTCCAGTGTGAACATCACAAACTTCTAAATCTGTTCAAGTCTTCGGCGCAAACTGTTGCTCTGGTTCGGAGCTATTATTGGGACAAAAGATGTCTGTTCAGCCCTTTCCACAGCTGCTCTCCCTACACACACATGCACACACCCACCCATCTTTCTTTTCTTTCCCTACTGTATGTTCGCAGGCTAAATGGAGTTATCCAGGAGTCAGAGGTCCTGGCTCTTCTCAGATTAACACTGTCCATGCTGGGGTGCACTCTCTCTTATATGGATAATTGTGGCAAAAGGCAAAAGTTAGGCTTCCTGTACGCTGGGTCATTTGTTGAAGTAATTTGAGGCCTGAGTGGCTTCTCTCCATTACTTACTGAAAGGTTGTTCTCCTTGACAGAGCTATGGTCTATTTTGGTAAAAGGATTTTAAATTCCCTTGGCAGCACTCTTGTTGCTTTTGGGATAAACAAAGAGGAAACGTTCATATCTTGGTTATGTTTGGCTCTCACAGGAGCATTTTAGAGTAACCTTTTGCAAGCAAGCTGGTAATTTCAAGACGAGAAAGGAAGAGTAATATAATAGTAATGTCGTCCCTGGGACAGGCGGAGGAGGAGCCCTCCCACACAACCTCACCTTGGTTTTCTCAGGCACCTCAGCAGGAAACCGTCGCTCATGGAAGCTCTGCCGTCTGCAGTTTCTTGTATCTGGGCTGGAGTGAGTCAGTTCCCCAGAATGCAGAGGGCAGTCCATTGACATCAGACGTGGGGAATAGTTGTCAGTTGATTGTGAAAGAGGCTCTCTGTTCATTGAGCCTGAGGCTCCTCATTTAAACATGAGCTTCCTGGCAACCCGCGGGTGTCTGGATGCCTAAATAGGACAGTGGGGAAAGTGATCATTGGCGGGTTTAATCTTGATAAAGGTAGGCTTTCACGCTGCTACAGAGAGATCAGCAAGCAGACAGTTCCCTCCTGTCCCCTTATGCTATTTCAAGCACACAAGAAGACAAGAGGGGAATTGGAGGAAACATGGCAAATGAGGAAGACAGTTGTTGAGCAGAAGCATCCGTGCACAGAAAAGCTGTTGCCATTATGCGAAGCCAAGTCACATAAAGCCAATCATGCACCGATTAACCCAACATAGTCTTCTCTCCTGTTTTTGTCAATACAAAAGTCACACAGAAGGTATAAAAGCATCATGTAAAGACGGTGATTATGAAATGCAAGAGTGCTGTCCAAAAAGTGTGTAAGTGTTGTGCACACAGGACATGAAAAACGGGATGAAACGTATATTGTTGCCAACTGATCTTACAGGGCAGAGTCAGTTGTTATGGTTGATATCAGATTGTTTGAAGAGGACTGTTTAACTGAAACTGCTTGTGTAAGCAAGACGTACTGTGGAGATGTAGTACAGGTGTGTTTCTAGCCAACAAAACTAAAGAGAATCTACTTGTGTGTCTTTAGGATCCTGACAAACCTGATGAATGCTTGTATATGAAAACACTTGGCTTTGATGCATCATTTAAATCTTCTTGCAGTCAACCTCTCCTCTTTTATTGATGAATTTTCCCACCAACTTACAATAACCACATCACCGCTGTGTGCACGTGTGTCCTCATCATTGATGTATTAAGTAGAACTAGATATGCTGTAAAGAAATGGCCAACCTGTCACCAAACACATCTTGCTCAGCCAACACAGCTGTTCTTAATAAATCCACAGTCCTCATATGAATGATGATGAAATGTGATACAAGCATTACAAGGAATTGCTCATCATAACATTGCTCTACAGTGCCATCAGTGGTCTAAAACATCCCTTAAACGAAAATGTTGTGCACCACCAAAGTTTAAAACAACATGTTTGAATTTGCTGTTACTTCCAATACGATTGAAAGGTCATTTGATACATAAACCAATAATAACTGCTAAGAAAAAATTAATACGATTTATGATCAGTCTTCAGCCAACACACAGATGTAGATGTGGAAGGTTTCTTAGCGCTTTCTAAGCTCGTTTTGCTATGCAAGTGTAGCTATCAGTTACATCCCTCAAACTCAAAATTTAACAACTTACAGTTACCTTAAGGCTAATAAATGCATGCTTGCCACCCCAGCACATGTATAACTAAGCATTTTTATGATGTAGGGCTTGCTTCAACAGCTCAGGTTAGTCCCCATCTCTCGTGCACACACTGTCAAGTATTCAGTATCACAAACCACAAAGTAAAATGCCTTCATGATTTCCCAAGTGGGACACCCACTAACACTGACAGTCAACACTGCAACATGGAGACAGAAATTAATGCATGATCATATTACTGGAAATGCACTTATAGCAGCGCTGATCAGGATTGTTATATGAACAATAGATCAAATGACTGTGTGTAATGTGAGTGGAGCTGCTTGGAGTGATAAATCAACACAGAATTATCGTCCATCTCTGAAGTTCCCTCCCTGAGTGTCTGTCAGGTGATAGTTTAAGTTTTATGTTCTCATAGCAACTTTACAGATTTGATTCTAACTCAGCACTCTCATCAGCAACATTTCCAGTCAGAGCTGGCAGCTAGACAAAAAGCTTTGATCAGCTCAATGTGCACTAGCTGCCCAGCAACAAAAGGTGAGGTACATTTCGTTGTACAACCCTGCATTGTAGAATTACAATTAATTGAACCTTGTGAACCTTTTATGTCTGTTGCCGACAACATGGTATCTGACAACACGATAAGAAAGGTGCTTGTGTACGTGACAATAACTACATAGCACACATTGTGAAAAGGTCGCATTTAGGCACAAAAACTATTTGGTGAGGTTTAGGAAAAGTTCTTAGTTTTTGTTAAAATGAAATCAGATACACTTAACCTGTTGTGGCACTGCCAGAACCATAACTCTAAATAGCAGACTGACAGGGTTAGCGACTAGCCAACATCAAAGTTAGCTAACACAGCTACAGGCTGCATCTGAAATCACTCCTTATGTAATAGTTAACTCAATAGTGAGCAATAAATAGGAATACTGTACATTTAGTTATCATCATCATTTTGCGTCAGGTGTACAACTCTAATTTCACATCTATAAAATGTGGAGTATTGCATCGTGGGATTGCTTGGAGAAATTGGTGGACATGCCACGGACAGTACTTTTTTTTTTATCCAATTGTGGAACTTTTGAGAACACTACAGTGGATCAATTCACACACTCAGAAGCCAAACACTCAGATAACATGTTGGACAGTTAATATAGTGCGCTATAAAATGAATAGGGAGTGTATCCCCACCTCCCCACCTCCCCACCCCAAAAACAACAAAAAAATGCACTTGTATGTTCTTACCCTTAGCACTTAAACCATAGCACTTATGTACTTAAGGTATCCTTGATAAATAGCAGCTACCATGCTCAGATGAGGGCTTGAAAACTGTTTCTATTTTTTCTTTTCTACTTTATCGACAGTGATATGTTGTGGTTTCTTGCTTGTGACAAATGTACTTATTATAAGTCGCTTTGGACAAAAGCGTCTGCCAAATGCTTTAAATGTAAATGTAAGATTGTGGAGCTTTTAGCGGCTAAGAAGCCAAAAAGTAGTTGGTGGAGACCCAAACAGAGCTAAAAGGAAAATTAATATTGGACATGCATTTGTCGAGCGGCCAGAGACATGACTCGAAATGCATTTAAATATTAGTCCTAGCCAGTTGGATATGTAATTAGGCAACTATTTGCTAATACATTCGCCAACAACTTGATATGGCAATAATATGTCAGTGTTGTGCTTACAGGTAATTCTTCTGTCCCTGAGTGGCCCAAAATTGGATCTATGCCTATTTAACAGATTCATTACTTAGTTTGTTTATTGTGTTGTTAGTGCTTCCATTGCCAATTGTCCAAAGAATGAATCATAATCAAAGTCTTGATTTGTGAGACATGAACTAGAGAAGACAAACTTTTCTGCCTTTTTACAAGCAACAATATTGTCAGCACTTCTCCATTTAAAAATACAATTTTAAAGAATATGCAAACAACATTGCTTGTACACAGGCTTCTTGCTGTTTTGTTTTAAAACTAGATGGACTGTTGGAAGTGTTCACTGTGGTATAGTATAATGGCCAGGCAGTTGTTGTACATAAAGACTCCATGAGTGTTGTAAGCAGCTGAAGAGGCCTGTTGCTGTGATACCACAATGTAGCTACCCTGAAACTCACTCACTAGAGACCGCAGGAATGTCCTCATTCTCCCTATCTCTTTTTCGCTTCAAACTTTCTCTCTTTTGGTTTCACCCTCTTTTTCTATGTCTTTCTCGCTTTCTTTCTGTCCGTTCTTGGCATGTGTGCAAGCAGAGCCCCACAGCACTTTGCCTTTCCTGCCGTTCCCTTTCTTGCATGCACACCCATGCGGAGGGAGAGAGCCGACCCCGGCGTTATGCACACAGACATGACAATCTGTCACTGACACAGAGGCCAATGCAAACAATGGGAGCAATGCATGTGGCAAAATGAGAAAGCAGAGAGGGGTAGAGAGACACCCCCGCTTTTTGCTCCCTCCTGTTCCCTCACATACACATTAGCTTCCACATATAAATACATACACAAGGCTTTGTTGCCATGACAGCGGGTTTCCTCTTATTTGGGCATGGTGCCTTTTCCCATGCAGAAACAGTTCATTAAAAAGCGTACCTGCCCTCCCCAGTTCCCAGTTAGCTGTCAGCCTGTGACTGCAGATTGATTTCCTTCTCTTGCAGTAAATGGAGAAGGATTATGTTTACTGGCTCTTTTATCAGCTGATTCAGCCCACAGAGGAGGTAGGCTGGTCCCAACAATGGACTTCACTTGCTGTAGCACAGTCCCTGATAAACTTAGAAACAATCAGAGATGGATTTGTGCAATTGTTTTTGCCTTTGCTGCAGCTCCCCTAATGGATAAATGCATGTGGTTGTCGCTGGCAGCTGTTGTTTCCTCCGTCTCATCAGGATTGTGGAGGAGGTTGTCTTAGTGACTAATGAAAAGCACCCAGGTTCGCTGAGGTCACAGCAGAGGCCTGAGTTTTAACACACAGTGCACAGTTATATATTTATTTTATTCTCAGTGTATTGTATTGTGGTCCATCTGTCTAATCCATCTCTCGCATGTCATCTCTCCACAGGCCATGCTAATGAGGCAGCAAGACAGACTTGAAGGTCGTGTTCAGAACATCGATGAGCAGCTCACCAAGCTGGAGTCAAACAAGACGCTGATGAAGGTACAGTGCGACGCACACATCGTGTGTACCTACATTTTGGACTTTATCAGCACAGCTCTTTGTCATCATGTGGGGGTTTTTGTGCTGTTATTTTGTCTACGCTGTGCCATAATGAAATGACCCTGTACTTTTGTTCGCAGCTGGAAAATGAAAAGAAAATGTAATTTATCTCTGGCTTTGAATGGATAGTGCATTAGGAGGGGGAAATGCATTTTACAAATGACTTTCTGAATTCAGTCCTGAACAAGAAAGTGATAGATTCCACAAAATGAAGTAAGAAAAAATATACTTCACATCAATTCACTACTATTTATCAATGCATACTTTCTTTTCTTTTTTTTATCCAAGGTTTTAAATTCTGCTGAATGGTGCTAATGGTGATTTATGTAGTTCAAATGCTAATGCTTATAAATTACAGTTATCCATAAACAAGGCAATGTCGTTAGGTATAATTGGAAGTCCAGGAATTTAATATTCCTTTTTGGGGGACTTGGAAGAGACCTATTATAGACAGAATGGTCAAACTTGAGGAACTCTGAAGTGTATTGTGATTAGAGCTGCAACTAACAATTATTTTCATTGTTGATTATTTTGTCAATTATTGTTATTCTTTTCTTTTTTTTAATAATTGATTAGTTTTTTGGTCCTAGAAATGTCAGAAAATGGCACCCTCAAATGTCTTGTTTTGTCCACAACCCAAAGATATTTAGTTTACTGTCATGAAGGAGTAAAGAAACCAGAAAATATTCACATTTAAAGGGTTATGCTACTGCATATGTGAAAAAAGTAGTCTAAAGCCTTTTGTGGCTCCTGTGGAGGCTTGCATGAAATCTCATAAATTGCTCCAATGATGTCACTCAGTGGCTAAGTTGCATTTTAGGTAATGTAGGCTCCAAGTTTTGAAAAGAAAGAAGAACACTGGAACAAAAACAGCGATATCTTTGGTTCTGCTGTATCAATTTTGATTTGTTTTGAAACTGTCAATAACAAATCCAACAGTGTTATAGGAGTGCACTGCTAGACCAGTGGTCTGCTTCTCAAAACCTAATGCCTGCATTTCCCACAATGCAACATCCACTGAACGACATCGCTGGAGGCAGTTTATCAGATTACATGCAGCTTCCTCTGGAGGCACAAAAGGCTTTTATACTAGTTTTTTCACATATGCAGTAGTACTCCACAAGACCTGTAAACACACTATAATGTGAAAAGTTGGTGGAGTTACCCTTTAAGAAGCAGGAATCAGAGAATTTGGACTTTTTCATCCTTAAGAAACTCAAACCGATTGACAAGTTAAAATAGATGCAGCTTGAATATTGACAAGACAAGGCTCCTCCAGAGCCACCAAAGACATTATACAACTATTTTCATTTTTAAGTTCTATTCTCCATTGCTAATAACCTGATTTTAACATTTATAATAGGTGGCTGTAATTGTCCGCGTGCATGTGTTGCCTCTCCACAGGACGCAGTGTCTGAACTGAAGGAGCGTGTGAGAGCCCAGTATCAGAGGATGCACGCGCTGCTCGAAGCTAACCAGGCTGAAACCGTGCAGATGCTGGAGAACACTTTCACCATGTACGTGAGGAAAAACTCCCAGCAGGTTCTGCAGCTCAACGAGAGGCGGCATCAAGCGGAGAAACTCCTGAGCTCAGTGCAAACGTTCTTCCAAAGATCAGAGAGCATTAACTTCATGAAGGTACAGCTCTGCACCTCTCTTTCCATTTCTCCCACATCCGATTATGTCTGTACAGCAATGTAAACACACATAAAAATACACCAACTGAAAGTGTTTGACAGTATTCACGGGATCAAATGTTGGATTTTCACAACACACTAAAAGCACTGTCACACACAAACACTGACGCATATACACAATGTACACAGAAAGACCACAGCAGGCCCGTTGTTTTCTGTTCTCCTCAGAGTAGCTGATAGTGAGATGTTAAAAGGCAGATGAATACTGAGTGACTTGTGTTTCTTATTGTCTTTTTCAGAACACAAAACCTTATCAGCTGCTAATGGACAGGTAAGCAAATTTATATTTCTTTTCTGATTCACTTCATTGTTTGATGATTGTATTTAGTGTTTAGCGGCTTGTCACCTTGTTGCTGAAATGAGAATAGCTAGTCCGCCTTCAAGGTCAGTCCACCATAACAGGCTGGGCACACTGGATGCGTGTGCAGCGCTGCTGCATGGCGTTACCTCTAGCTTTTCATTTCGGCATCAATGTTAACAGGTTAGACTGGCCACACTGGCTGCATGAGTTCTCACACGCGTGTCAAGCGTGGCTGCTGCGTCGCTTCATCCAGAGATTCAGAGTCTCGCCTATTTTTACCACTACATGAGCGCAGTTCTCGTCAAAAGTAGACCTGTAAACAACCTGGAGACCCATTATCTACAGTTATAATGTCTGTATCTGTAGAATATGTCACAGATATGAAGAGAATACACAAGGGCAGTTTTTTTTTTTCCTGTGCACTCTTTCTTTCTTTCTTTCTTTCTTTCTTTCTTTCTTTTCCTCCCTCCCTCTCTTTCCCTCTCCTGCTGTCTCGCTCTTTCAACGGGGCGGAAAAGGAAGATCAAGTCATCATATTTAGTGATTATTATCAAAGTCAGACTCCATGTAAACAGAAAGGGCGGGCAAGAGCCGTGCTACAGCAGCAGCAACACTGCCTATGTGAACACAAACACGCGAGTGAGCAGCAGCAGCACAGCAACGCAGAAGCCACACACTAAACAAGCATCCTGTGTGGCCAGCCTGTAAGTGAGCCTGGGCCTAAAATGCTGCTAAATTCAGGGCTAACCCGCTTTACTTAAATTAGCAGGCAAGCAAGGAACAGGAACTTGGCTTTGATCTTGAGGGGTTGTAGCATTCACCACTATAACATTACTGCTGACTTCGTACTCACCTATATGTGTCTTTCTCTTGACTGATACTTTCCAAAGGAATACACATTACACACATTATAGCCCACATTATAGGGCCGCTGGTCTTGCAAAACATTGATGGAAACCCTGGCACACCCATGATGCACTGACTCTTATTCTGCTGTCATTAAGCATTAAAACATTTAATATTCTCTACCTAACTGCAGTTCAATTTTCAATTCTGTGTTTGGTGTTTTAAAACCAGAGAATTGTCAATACAAATGTAGCCTTGGCAAATTGGGAGAACATGAGTGAATGAAGAAGAATGTGCAATTCTTGTTCCCATTATACACATAATCCTACTATCCTATGTGTGTGCATAAAGGAGAGGTTTATACATCACTGTTGCATGTATTATGCCGCAAAATGCTTCTCCAGCAAGGGTGCAAGAGACTTATTGAATCTGGTCCACAGTATTTTACGTGTGTCTTTCTCTTTATAACACATGTATTTCTTTTTTAAGGTCAAACTCGCACCTGACTAGTGCCATCCCTCCACTCAGAGTGGGCCAACTACACTCTCATCATTTGCTATCCGAACTCTCAACGAGAGAAAAGAACCTGCGGAAAATGCTCGAGGGTAAGAAAGAAATTGCAATCACTAAATTAGGATGAGCAAAAACTGTATTTTAAAATATTTAACAACAGTTCAAGTGAGATTTAACTATTATCTCTTTCTTTGTAACTATTTCCCTTCCTCAGAGCCGTTCAATGAGGCGCCCATTCTTGAGATTGTCCAGTCTCACAGCAACTCTGCTGGCTCCCACATGGGGACTGGTTCAGGACTACAGAAGAGAAAATACAGCATGGCTTTCTTGGAGAGTAACACAGCAAACTCCGCCTCCCAGGATCCTCCACCGTTGCTCTACAGCAGCAAAAAGCCCTATCTAGCTGACCAGAGCCATCGTGCTTCATCCATGTATTCCTCTGAAGGCCTCTCCCAGAATCCTCACGCTGGCCCCGGCCACAGCCGACTCCTTGACCCTTCAGCCCATCACATGGTGGGTCTAGGGTCCAGCTCCAGCCACCACTCAGGGACCATATTCCCCCCTTCCCACTTCCCCAGTGGAGGTGCCTCTCAACAAGCCATGTTTGAAGGGAGGAAAGTACTGATGTGCACTCTGAATAACTGCTGCTGCTCTGGGGCCCCCGCTGCTCGTGCCCGGCCTCCGTACCCAGCGTCGGACTCCTTCCCCTCAATGACCTCTCAGGAGTTTCCCCCACACGCCCCGCTGCCTGCGAGCCAGCCACTGCAGCATTTTCCCTTGAGGGGGCTGATGGAAGCCTCACAGACAGCCAGGCACCCTGACTTCTACGGGCTGTACGGCCAGTCTTCAACCAAGCATTACGGGACCAAGTAATAAACCACAATCAGCATTTTGTTCCGTTGTATTACATCAGATTTGGCCTCAGAATTTCCATGTTTGCTTTTTGTTCCTTTCCTCTTAGATTCAGAGATATATCTGTGTCTCCAACACGCCTTCATGATGTCGTTATACTGAAATGTACTTGACCCCATTTTGGGAAACCATGTCCTGTTAGCTGTGGTAGCCCTGTTTACTTCCTGAATCACAGTGACAGTTGTAACGCTCTAATTTGACAACACACACTTGTATTTATTTTCTGTTTCAATTCGACTGGAAGTGCTAATGTGAATAACGTAGTCTTAAATCCATTCAAGCAGTGAACTAAAGAAACAACATATCCTTCATCCCGAGTCCTGACGCGGGATTCCAGAGACTTCAGTGCCTAAAAAGACTGTTAACACGCTCTTATTGTACTTGCAAGTTCCTAGGTCTTGATTATTTCCTGTTTGCGGCTGAAAGCATGCAGGGAGCCTCTCCATGCACTCCAAAGTCCACGTGGCTTTAGAAACACACTGGACTACAAATGCTTGTCAGGTTTTTAATGAATTTTTATACAAGATTATGAATAAACCAAAATCAGTGGACAATGTTGAATAAACGAGCATATTAATTTACCCTTGTGTTGTGTTTTAACAGCTTTTATCCAGCGACAGATTTGTTATTTTTAACCTCATGTTTGATTATAGTTTGAGGTCTGTTTGTACTGAGAAGCACATTTGTTCAGACTGAGGTTTTACAGTTTGACTCCCTGGGTTACAGTTGAAATGTCAGAGCTTCCTGTAAAAAAAAAAAAAAGAAAAAACGAGCCATTATTGCAGTGCATCCCACCCTGCACCTCGCCCACAATCTGTTCATAGGTTAAATGGAAAAATGAGACACTGGGTGAGCACATGTTTAAGAGGAGGAATCTCCGAGCACAGCGGAGGAGGTTTGGACGCTGATTTGTTCCAGACCGGGCCACAGCAGGCCCATTATCTGCCAATTTAGGACAGTTCACTTCCTTGTCAACATCCTGGTTTCGGGCAAAATCTCCGTCTCATCCCTCTTTGTCTCATTATTGGAGCTTGTTGTCAAGTTAGGTCAGAGAACAGGAATAACCGATGAGCAGCACCTCCCTCCTCTCCCCTCCCCTCGCCTCTGTCTCTTCCTCTCCCGGGGTATCATTTGCCGGGACTGGATGTGGAAGAGGAGGAGGAGGAGGGTGAGAGCGGCGGCAGCGGATGATATAAGCGCGGAGTTTTAATGAGGGCTGGGACAGCATAGTCATCTACTTATCTGTCACTCATGCTCCTTTCATCACCCTCCCACCCCACCATCAGTGAGACGGTGAGGGGCGGAGTGGAGGGCTGAGGGGGAGGAGAGGGGAACGGGGGAGGCAAGTGAGGTGCATCACTTATTTATGGGTTATAAAATGTCCTGCCCTCCTGTTTTTGTTCTCTCTTCTCTTTTGTCCAGTCTGTTTTTTTATTCATCATTTAAATTCAAGAGAGTGAATACTGAAATTTATGATTTCTTCTCTCCACGGAAGCCGACCCCCTTTAGCTGCTAATGCATGAGGCCGAGCAGTAGGAGGAGCTGAGGTTTAGTTAGAGTGTGGCATGAATCTGACATTTATTGTTTAGTGAGTGTGTGTGTGTGTGTGTGTGTGCGTGTGTGTGTGTAAGCCTATTAGCATTCCCCTTGAGCACAGTTCCTTCTGTGTGTGTGTGTGCGTTATTAATAAAACATACAGTAGATATCCTCAAGGAGGCCATACCGTTAATTTAATCCGTATAAATAATTTCATTTAAAGCAGAGTTTTTACATCAGCCGTGACATCTTTAACCCTAAAAACATAAAAACTGGGGATTCAGATGTTGGAAAAGACAGAATTTAGTTTGAAAATAGTTAAAAAACACAAATAAAAATTAGTTTTTGAAAGATTTATTCAGCAAAATTGTGTGGCAGATCATTACGCAGTCTAACAGCATTGTTGATTATCAATCTTATTATGTATTGGCACAAACATTAAGCTTTAAAAGAGGTGCTTAGCTTTGTGTGTGTCTGGTGTGTGGTGCCTCGTGTGCAGGCTTGGTGCAAGTCAAATCCTGTTGTACGAGCGAATGTGTGCTCAGGTGTCAGCGCATAATTAGCCAGTTATTGTGTGTTTCCTCATATATGTGCAGTGGTAGGCCCCGTGTGTGTGTGTGTGTGTGTGTGTGTGTGTGTGTGTGTGTGACAGAGAGAGAGAGAGAGCTCGGTGAGGTTACATATAGGGTAAAGGGTGATGCACTTGACAGCTGTGCTCTGTTGTGGCAGGTGTGTTTGAGCTGTATATGCATGAGTACAACACGCCCCTGCCCACAGGACGAGCCGTAGCCTGTAGTTTGTGTGTGTGAGTGTGTGAGTGTGTTTCCAATGCATGGGGAACTGTCAGCTGTTGTGCAGCTGTTGTTTGTGTGCTTTAGCCAGTGACTAGAGGTTCTGTTGGAGGTGCAGTGGGCACTATCTCTGTCTCTCACACACTTTTCTTGCCCGGCAGTTTTTTCATCTTATATGAGACTATATTTACTGTTGATGAAATATTGATACTCCAACAGATGTTTGCATCCGAAGACGTTAGTAAAAGCGCTGCAACTTTTGCATCGCAGTCAAAGATCCACTGCTGCTCAAACAGGGATATTTTTACAGACAACTATCATGTCTCGAAGAAAAAGTCCTCCTTAGAACAGCTCTGATTTAGGTATCAGTCACTTTGAAAGGAAGGAAAAGGCTTTGAAAAATCCCCAAATTAAAGATGCAACATGTACAAATTAGCCACTTGCAGCTAACTAACTTGCTAACTGTAGCTGATGTTAGCTAGTTAACTCAGTTAGCCATGCAGCTAGCGGGTCTGGACCGGGAGCAGGGAGCACTGAGGGGATGCTGGTGTTTACACCGCTAACTGAGACGGGGCTAACTGGTTAGCATGCTAACTTAGGGAGATATCTCTGCGATGCATAAATGTCATAAGGTCAAAACTATTATTTCTTTCACCTCTTGCAAATTTAAGCACATTTATGTGTAAATCTCTTACATATTGTACATTTAATTAATCAAATAGCAACATCAATAAAGAAAGTTTGAGACTCACAGAGAGATACTGGATGTATGAAAACACTTGAATGTAGAATAACTCCTGGAATGCACTGAACATCACATACTGGTGATATATAGCAGCTGAGTATCTGACGGTGGAGTTTTCCTCCCTAACTCAGGCCTTTGCTGAATATTATTGACACAGTCCCAATACATTTGCACAGCTTGCAGCTTGCGTAACCGTCCCGTCGGTTCAGCGGTGGATGTGAGAGGTGGCTGACATGGCAGCATTAAGTGATATAGCGTGTGGATTTAATGAGTGGCCATTAGTGCTATTAGTCTGCACACACACGTCGTCTTAGCAGACCTCCCAGTAACACTGACAGGAACCTGGACATATACGGCATAATGCATACAGAGCAGCTATTCATCAACCATGCAGAATACTAACCTTCATCTGATAAGGCCTTTGAAATCAGTGCCAAAACTCCAATCCAGGATAGCAGTGTATACACACACACACACACACACACTGCAAAAACATCAAAGACAAAGAGCCGTGGCCGATGTGTATTGATCTCCTGGTCTATTTTTTACTGGTGGAAATCATTGTAACATAAACCAGTCCACTGTCGACTTTAAGCTGAGGGGAAACAGGCAACTCTAAAACAATATGTGTACAGTAAATGAAATAAGCAAGGCCAGGAAGGGTGTGTGTGTCTGTGAACTACGGGCTGTATACATGAACATGGCTGGCAAAATGAAAGGCCAGTTTTTAAACGAGAAGACAAAGTGCTTCAGCCATTGCCACAGTAACTTTGGTCTATACCAGAGTGACACATTTAAGTGTCAGATAATAAAATATCTTTTCTCCAATGCTGCACTTACAAGTAGAAATGTGACTTTATGGTTATTTGCTTTATTATTCAGATTTGTACAGCTTTATTCTTTTATTCCACAACATTTCAGAGGATTGTACTGCATATAAAAAAGGGTATTTACAATTTACTCCACTTCCTGTCTCTAGAGGAGCAGGAGAAATGACAAAATATAGTTACTGTACCGAAATTATGCCAAGATTAATTCACTATTCTTCATAAGGTATGTATGAAAAAATGTGCACAATTAAGGGGTTAATTTGTGTGTGTGTGTGTGTGGAGAGAGAGAGAGAGAGAAAGAGAGAGAGAGATTTACTGTCTGCTCATGATGACGAGCTAGCAAACAGGAAGTTGTTTCCGGCAGCCAGGTATTTACCAAAGTAAGGTCTGTGTGACGGCTCAGATTAAGTGCTTTAAGTGGCACTTGGTAGAAGTGGTATATACATGCCTGCCACGTTGTCCGGCTTTTGCATAAAACTGAACAGAGCGTCTGAATGGAATGAGAGGAGAGGGAAGCACAGAAACAGTCAAAAACCCCCTGTCAGCTTTCTTCACTTTGACCGTTTCTGTGTTTTCTGTTGCCACTGCTTCCCTCTGCTCTCACATGCAGGCGCTAGAAACTCCCCAACATTGCCTCCCTCCAGTTAAATATAGCGATGTCATTTCTCTTTCTGTTTTACTGGTGTGTTTATAATCACTGTACTTTCCAAAACCATCTCCATTACTGTAACACTTGCGCTGACTGCAGACATCCAAGGCCTTTGACTTAATGAGGCAAATGGACAACATATGTACGCATGTAGAAATTATGGTTTGATGAAATAGTGTGTGAAAATGTGTACTTTTCACTGTATTTTTGCATTCAAATGTAGGCAAATTTTCTTATGTCAGGGTTGAAGGCTATGTCTTAGTAAACAGCTGCCAGATGACAGCTAAGAATAGATATTATTTGAGGTATGGAGCAGCCTATATTTAAAGTATATGGGGCAGGCAAAGCTGAAAGTCTGGACTGTGAATGGTTTAGACCAGGCCTGCCAAAAGTGGGGCCTGTGGGCCAAAGTTGGTCCACCATAATGTTCAGTTTGGGCCTCCAGTTTCTACTGAGTGAAAGTGAATTTAAAAAATAGAATATATGCTGTTTCATTTGATTATTTATTTATATATTTATTATTTTGTATTGTTAAAATGCTCATAAAATGACATCATTTACTCTTTAAGTTGTTAGCTATTTTACATATAATTTCTATAACTTTGCAATGGAAGTCAGTCAAGTTCAGTTCAGTTTTGGTCCTTGAAGGGAAAAAAGTTTGGGCAGCCCTGTTTTAGACAATCAGACAATCAGATGTCACTAAAACAACCAACTGTGTACACATTAAACCACTGGTCCTAAATCAGATACCAGGGCAAACTGACAGTGGTGTCCTTTTATGTATGCTAATGGTTTTACTGATTGTTTTCCTGCAGTACAAGCCCTGAAAGGCTACATTCGTTAGATATACGGCATAAATCTTTAGTCCTCCCTACAGAGGCCTTAACAATGAACCTCAGCTGCTTCGACATTGATGCTCCTCCACTGGGTTCAGAGCATTTTACCAGCCGACTTTATTGAAGAAGTGTTTACTTCTTCGTCGTGTCCTCCTGCCTCATACCAGGTCAGAGAACCGGCGGACAGCTGCAGCTACAGACGACACTTCCCTGGCAACCACGGAGCATATCTGGATGGACTCACTCAGTTGGTATGAACAGGAAGTGTTTTGAACAGTGAGATGTTGTTTATGAGTGTGTGTGTGTGTGTGTGTGCGTGTGTGTGTGGGCATTATTCCACCCAGCAGCTGCTCTACACTGAAAAACCATTTGACGCTGCCTTCCACCTGAACTATGAACTCAACTGAACAGATGTCATTTCAGGTGAGCCCGGAAACTCCACGCTCAGCAGAGTCCGTCATTAAACTCCACGCTGCACCTCTGTGTGACAGTTTGGTGTTTTTTTGAAAATGCTGTTCTTGAGCAGTACAGGTCAGGTGCTCTTTTCATCACAGTGGTCAACTTTACCAACCAGAGTGCTGCGTCACCTTCAGTAATTTAACGAGCTACGTACAAACAAGTGACTCAGCATCAGGCTTATTAATGATGAGCCAACCTCTGGCAAAGATGGACTCTTTTGTAGTTACTTGATTACTCTCACTGTTCTTCACGGTACTTTCTAATTTGTATTAAAGCCCTATCCAAAATTAAAAACCACTCGTCCATACACTGCACACTCATCTCTAATACTTCCCAGGATCAGCAGTTCTACGCCCTCTCTTAACGTATTGAAATTAATGAAGCCATCTCTTGTCCAGATGAAGAAATATACTTTTGTCTGCACCTAAAGGTGCTGTGGCCACAGTCACTGTGAGTTGTCAAAGCATAAATGAAAAGTATAATGTTTCACAAGCTGTTTGGAGAATTGTGACGGCTGTAAGAAGATAATGTCCTCTCCGCCATAGCGTACATAGGCCGACAATAAAGGGCTCAAATTTAACGAAAATGATGTGCAGCAAAAAGATAGTTGACACAGGACTGTCCTGCATTGCAGTGGCACACACACACACACACACACACACACACACACACACACACACACACACACACACACTGCAATAGCATCAATTTACCATTCCTTAGATAATACAGGCTGCCCTATATGCCAGAAAACTTTCCGTGTGCTGGTGCCTTTTCCATTTTTTTTCACTCCAGCCTGAGTTCCAGGTCCATGTATTGTCATTGTATTATTAAATGTCCGTTTGTGTTATTCTAATTAACATCCATTCTGTCAATGTACAAACTCAAACACTCCACAATACCATAACACATACTGTACTATACTGAGTTCACATTTGCTACATGCTACACACCCTGATTAGGAAGCAAACATGGGCGTCCACAACATTGTTTCCAAACCCGTTGGTTTGTTGACTACCACTTCAAAGCCTTGACTTTTGCATTCGGCCGTTGCCATCTTAATTTTCTGAAGCCAGAAGTGGCCATAATTAGACGAGAGGGTGTAGCTGGGGAGGATACCAATTAGATCTGACTGAGAGCCCAAGGGCACGCCGTTGTAGCCTGTCAGTCACAAAGTAGTCCCACCCTAAAGCATACCCTGCTTTATCAGCTGTTTCACTCTAAATGGAACCATAATTTACTAAATGAACATCATGCTGGGTTGGACACAACCTGAAAGTAGCGACTGAGATCATAAACTCATCAGGAAACTGTTTGTTGAGAAGTGAGAAGTGGGGTCATTTCCTCATAAGCTTACATACAATCAGACTTCTCTTTGAAACCAGTGGAGTCGCCCCCTGCTGGCCATTAGAAAGAATGCAAGTTTAAGGCACTTTTGTATTGGCTGCCGAGCATTGCTGCCTCTCAGGGACAAAAGTTCATTTTACTCATCCAACAGGTGGATGGTCCCACCTCTGACTTGGCAGATAGCCAATCGTCGTTGGCTAATCATGGGCCATTCCCTGGACACGCCTTAGGATAAGATGACCTCCTTCCATAAGACAACTACAACAAACCACAACATGTTCTCTGTGTTATCCTGGAGATCGTGGTTGCCTACGCCACAGACACAAGCGCCGCTCTGGACGCAGCTGTAACCTCTACATGAAGGTGAGGATGTAACGCACCACACAGACGCTGGACCATAAAACCTTTATACCCAATAAAAGTGGTATTAAAGTTCACAAAACTCCCACTCAGCATACACCAGTCGGATGTGGTTTATGAGTCAGAAAATAAGAAGCAGCAGCACCTGCTCCGAGTCAAGGTGACATTAATTAGTTGGAGGGATTGCCACACGTTGATTTGCTATCTGTCACGTGACCCTTTGGAGGTTTTTTCTCCCTCCGGTGATGTGAAATTCAGTGAGTCGGCCTCCTGAGCTGAGATCCGATCTGTGAAAGCGCCTTGAAAATTTTAGAGCAGGTAATGGATGTCATCTGAGGTTACTGCTCATTTTGTTTCTCCCACTCCCAGAGATAGAGAGAGAGATGGCTTTGCTTCTACCACCCTAATAATGCCAGTGAAAGCACTCCTACCCTCCTCATCTCTGTGTTATCAGACGGCTGCCACCAAGGGCATCACACAGGTGGTCATTTATCATGTTTCCAAGGCAGCGCCTGGCGTGACTTATTTGTTAGGACAAAAGCTGCGGTGGTGTTCCCCTCTTATGGACATCTGGCACTCAGCGGTGTCGCTTATTTAGTATTCTCTCCCCCTCTCTCGACTTTTCCCTCCTCTCCTGTCCCACCGTGTCACAGTGGTGCTGCCCATCATCATGCAGAGATGAGATTTGGGTGATTTCATGCAGGTGAGCTGTGAGTGCGGATGACTAAATGTGTGTTAATGTATTTCCCATCCCTTGATGATGTTGTTGGATAAACAGGTTCATTATGAGAGGATTACTTTCCTCCATGCACCTCTGCAAGTGATTTCTGTTGCAGCTCGAAGATAAAATGCAGTATTTCTACTTGGACAAGAGGCTCTAATGAGGCAGACTGGCAATCTACAGATGAACCAGTTATACAATCAACAAGGATGTTTGCTCAGCGCAGGTGGGATTGTGATGTTTATGTATATGCAGGTGATGTCACCCGATACAGCCACATCTGCCTTCATAAAGCTCCCGCTGCTACCGCACTATCTACTGTCACCCTCCAGCCTAAGAGTTATTCATCACTGGTGGTTCACAGTCAGCTTGGACAGTCCTTTTACACAGCACCAGTGATCATTAGGCAGCGGTGCTTTCTGGGGAAGCATCTTTATTTATTCACTTGTCTACCTCCCAGCTCTTTAGCTTTTCTATGGCTTATTATTCTTCATTAGGCTTCTTTACAGCCTGAAGTAGGGCCGTCACAATATACTGATAGTGATAATTAAATATTGTGTTAATAATACACACATGACAATACTGTGAGAGTAATCCGGTGCAGATGTTCAGCCTTCTGGGTCTTTTATCAGTTCATCTAATTGCCTTTTCACTTTGTTGACGTGTTTTTGTACTCTATCTTACAGTTGTTGTTACAGACTCTCTTCCGCCTCCACACGCTCTAGAAACTAAAGACAGTAAACAAAGTTAAAGATGAATTTGACCGACTTTTCCTTATTTCTGTAAATATCTACATATTGTCCTGAATTTGTTTGTCCACGATAATCGTGTAGGGAAAATCTGGTAACGTGACAGCCCTGACCTGTAGAACCTTTTTTCTTAACAAGCTTCTCACTGTGAGCAAGAACACACAAGTTTGAACACTTTTTCATTATTTTATTGAGGAGATTTCTGTAGTTTTTGTTCCGTCTGAGTTGTTGCACATCATGCCAGGTCACTGTGGATTAAATTGGATGAAAGCACACACACAAAGTCACGATTTGAGTGTCGGTGTCAAACTCCCTTTTCAAAAATGTGATTTTATTGTTTATTAAATTATGAATAGTTGTAAAGTAATATAAAGTAACATACTTTGGAACTGAGAACAGTATTCCGGTACAGTGGTTATAAATTTGTTTATACACTGAACATTTCCACAAACACATTTCTGTTTGTTACGAGAAAAATGTGCAGTTACTTTAAAATGGAGCGATCTCCAGTCAGTGGACTGAAGAGATGCCCAGCGGTCTGGAATTAGAAATTACATAGCAAAAGGCAAAGTTTTTATAAGATGTGGACGCCTTTCTTGCATTTTATGAATGAGCTTCTTATGTAAGATTCCTGTAGTTGAATAGCAGTGCGATCACCATCACCTCAGTTTAGCTAGTAATTTATTCCCTTAGCTAGAGCAACTTGCTTGTAAATAGCAAATAGCAAAATGGTTTAAAGAGAGATGTAATAATTCTCTTTTTTATTGAGAATGTGTTATTTGGGACTGGAGTTTGTTTAAAAAAAATGTTGTTTATTAAAATATTAACAAAAGCCAATAGGTAATGTAAAAAAAAGTGCGATGTGTTTACATTACAAACTAAGAGACAGACTACTTAACTGCTTAAGAGACTGCTTAAGAGACAAACTGTACATCAGTTGATGTAAAAGGCTAAACACGACTGTTTTCTCTGCATAAATTCAAACGAGAGATAAATGACAACACAAACAAATGTTTTCTTGATGAATTCATTATACGTACAAAATCTTCACATTTATGATTGACATGTCACATAGAAAACAGTATTTTGCAACTACAAACAACTGCAAGTGGAGATCCTCCTGTTTAATAAACTGTGTGTGTGTGTGAATTGCACCGTTCAGTTAAAATCAATTAATCTGGAAATCCTTTGTTCCTGTCTGACAGTGCACACACACACACGCGCACACACACACACACACACACACAATGTTTTTTAACAGTATCTCCAAACAGTACCTGAATCCACTTGTGGGAAAAGACACGATTTCCACCACCGGTTCAATAAATCCATGTCAGTGGCGACTGGATCGTATACAGTATAAAACACTGGGGTGCATTTAATAGCAAAAACAGTTCTTCTATAAGTGGATGTCTCATCCGTCAGTGAGAAACTGACGAGTGGAGTCATGATGTTCTCTTCCTCCTACAGCGTGTTCAGCTGCCACCACACTGAGCGTTCACTTGGCCGTGTGGAAGAAGTACTAAATTTGTAAAATGTGTCCGTCTGGTACAAAAAGCTGTGTTATTTCTTAAGTGAGGCCATTCCAAAAAACCCATCGGTGACCTCCACCGCCTACTGCTTCTGCTTCTTCTTCGCTGGTTTAATGGGGCTGATCTCTTCCTCCTCCTCCTCCATATCGTCATCATCATCAGACAGATCTGACTCTTCAACCTGTGAGGCTGTGCAAGGACAGAAGATGAGGTTCATAAATTGAATCCTGTTATTATATTTCATTAGAAAGGCGGCTTTATTTAATCTGCCCCCTCAGTTGACCTCATGCACAGTCAGTAAAATGCAGCTGCACAAACTCGTTACAACCGGTGGCTGAGTGCAAAAGAGGGAGTCCGGTCCCTGCAGTATTGAAAAAGGTACATTTCACCTTTTCTTCTTAATAAGTCTCCTTTTAAAAAGTGTCAAAGGTCTCGGGTTTTATTCAGAAAGAAATGTAACATTCTATTGCCCAATGGCATATTTCACTTTTCATGCAGGTAGGTAAAGTTCAAAAGAAACTGAATAAATATCTATTCAGTCACATATCAATTTTTTTTCCCTCATATGTAGCATAAAGGGACTTAAACTCGGTTACTTTTTACAGCCCCGGTGTTGTTAAATGAATGAACCTTTTAAATATGTTGTTTTAGCCAATCAACAGTCCAGGAAATATACAAACTTCACTATAACAGCAACTATTCGCTTTTAAAAATGCTGGAACCAGAGAAATTTTGATTTTCTGGTTCCAGGAGTTTGTTTAGGCATAAAAAAAAGTTCAGAGGTGAAGATCCTCTCTTCTGATTAAAACTTCTCCCCCAAAACTACATAGTGCTCCTTTAATTATTTCAGCTCCAAAGCAGCATACCCATAAGACATGCGACTCAAGTGTTTCGTTTCAAGTCTCAAGCATGTCCCAAGTCTTTTTCTCTTAGGTCAGACCAAGTTCCAAGTCAGGTTAGTCCACCCTGATACTGCAGGCAAGACTGCAGTATCCTATTTCTTCTAAATCCAAAACATATTTCCTCCCCATCACTTTTAAACAGTGAAATACTGACAGCCAGACTAAAAAACAACATTAAATAAAAAAGAAACGTCAAGTCACTTGAGTCATCATGTCTAAAGTCAAGTCAAATCACGAGTCTTTAACTTCCAAGTCTCAAGTAAGTTATTTTCTGTAAGTCAAGTCGCAATTCATCGAAACAGTGACAACTCGAGTCAGCTCCCACATCTCTGGTCCCCACATTACTGTTTTCATCTTTTGGAGTTACAGGGCTTGAAATGTTTAACTGTCACTTAACTATTCCACTACACTACTGGATATTCTGACAAAAGGGTTTTGTTAAGTGAAGAAGAAGTGATTTGTTACCTATGAGGTGTAACCCACTGACGGTGACTGGTCCTGTCCCGGCCTTCAGCCTGATGGTCACGGGGGCTTTCAGCTCAAACTCTCCCAGACTCACCTGAGGAGGAGAAGGCAGAAGCTGAGACACATCTCTTAACATCATTAACCTGCATGTAGAAAGACTTCACTGCACTGTACCATGGGCAGACAGCTCATGTGGAGGTTGGCGATGGGCACTGAGATAGTCTTTCCCTGGTGGTTCATGGCCGTCACCTCCACCACGTTACTCTCCTCCTTGGCACCCTCTCCCAGACAGACCTGAAGAAACCACAACAATTGTTTCAGGTATCCTCACATAGAAAATATGATACCAAAGCTATGATTTCACATTCTTGGATGATTAATACACAGTCTCTGCTGCAATTGTACATACTGTTCTGAGTTCAAGGAAGTGCTCCAGGTCCTCCTCTTCATCTCCTTGGAAAGTGTAGAAAGGAACCTTGGAGGACAGCTCGCAGCCTGGAAGACAAAACCCAGGACAATTTTAGCTTTTCGTGTAAAATGTCTCACTTTCTGCTGGTGCAAAAACATGCAGGATGATTTTAAAGAATACCGAAGCACATCACAGAGACCCACGTGTGCGCCACCTGAGCCGAGCCGATAAACTGTGTTAAAATGCTCCTTACTGAACAGGAAGCTCTCCAGCTTTGACTGTCCGGCCAGCCCGATCTCTGAGGACTCATCGTCGTTGAAAGACATTCTGTCGTAGAACTATATCCGAGTATCCTGTAAACACTTTATGGCCAAATGAACCCTCCGCGAAAAATAACAAGCGCGTCGCGAGCTATGAGCGTGCCTGAGACGTCATCACTGTGCGCCTCTGGCTCGCTGATGTTCTCTCTCTCTCCGGCGGATGTGCTCGACCAACACGAGCCTGTGAGCTGATCCCAGATAAATCAAATAAAAAAATCAACAGTAACTTAAAAGCAGCAATAAAGTCAGACAGTCAGTACAACCAGATAAACGAATACATTAAAAATAATAAAGAGAATAAAAGATTATGCTTTAACAGCAAACATCTGCTTAAAACGTGTCTAATGTAAGGGGAACAAAGTGTTTTAATGCAACGTTTGAAATTTAAATCAAGATGGCCTCTCAGCATTTATTAATATGTATTATGACAAAGAATCTTATACAATCTAGAAAAATAAATCTCTCTCTAAGAAGCAGGTGTACATATATTATTCTGAACAATAAATGTCAGGAGAATTTATGTTTAATGATTTAGAATATTTAAATGTATGTTCAATTATTTAGAGTATTCAAAGTTTAATTATTTTAATAAGGGCAGCTTACAACACCAAACTGGACACTAACAGGGATATTAAAGGTGCAATATGTAGGAATTGGCCCCCTGTTGAATTCACACTCCCAGACAAATAGAGCATATCACCTGGGTAACTGCTACGTGCTGCTAGATGTAGCCACCGTTAGCATAGTCAGCGGTGCAGCTTTCAGTCTTATCCTACTGTATTTACTCTGTGCAGAGCTTCAAGTGTTTGTTGATTTTAATTAATTTTTGAACATTTTGAACTAAACTTTTTATATATTGTACCTTTAAAGGAAGGATCACCTTATTTACTAACAGTGCCGATCCAGTTGTATTTAGTAATGAAAACAGTTACAGGCTTATCTGCCCATATATTTGTATAAAAAACGACAGAGAAAAGCTTATTTCAGGGAAGACATTGGACATTTTCGTCTCTTTAATCAGGACAGGCTCACAAAAACAACACAAATGACACAAATCAACAAAGTTAACTTATTATGGTTTATTAGTTTTTAATCTTATGTATCTTACATACAAATTTTACATGGTAAACTGTCAATGATATACCCCCCCAACCCTAAAACCAGATAATCAAAATGTACAATTGGAGCCCTTTCTCTCAGTCAGAGCCCATTTCTATCAAACCTGGTTGGCAGAGGAGAAAGCTTGAGCATCCACAAACTGCAAAATGAACCATTTAACACAAGCGTGACAATTCTGCGGTTACTTCCAAACACGAACAGAAGAACTGTTGGTGAGTTTCACACCTTGTTGAAACACAGCCAGGTATGGTGGCTGTACAGGACAGGGTGTTGTAACAAGGCCAGAATTTTGCTAGTTTCAATAACGGTATATAAAATAATAACACTTTATGATTGACAGTGCTTACAGACTGTCCACCAACTACAGTATTATGCTCATAGAGGTGAATGGCATGCTTCTTCCTCTATGTAGCATGAGATGAGGTTACTCTAATGACTGCCACGGCAAATCCAATACACCTCATGCACATTATGAATGTACACAGTATCCAGACATCACACTGGCAGGCAGCTACTGAAGAACAACTGATGATCCTTGTGTAACCAGAACAGAACACTCCCATCTATTAGTCCAAGTACGTTTTCATTTCATTAACTATATACATTTACAAAAACAAATGGGAAAAGCGTCAGAATATAAAACATTCAATGGACAGATAGGAAAAGGCAGAGGAATTTCTGCTCCAAGCCCCCACCACTACACTTCAACAGCGTGGGAGTCACTTTGGTGACAGGATTAACAACCTCTCTGAAACTAAAGAGCGCTCAACTTAGAACACATTCATTTATGCAATGTTGAAGCAAAGCAGGGAGAGATGCAAAATGACAGATGTAAACTGTTTCTTTCCTATTAACAATAATAAAGCAAAAGGTAACTTTTTAGCACAGCACATGTCTCGAATGTAGCCCAGATTACCTGCTGCTTCGCAAGTCAGGTTTGGGATTAGTGGTTAATAAAAAACTAAGCAGCTTTAGAACAGTGGGAGGGCTGATGCTCCCACGTCTTTATGAATCTTATTCATTTTAACTAATGTATTCAAATGTAACAAACGTTTGAAAGACATAATTTAACAAGCCTGTCTGAGCTTTCTCTGACAGACACGCCCCTGTCAGTCAGCTGAGGGATTTCTGTGCTGGAGTCTGGGATCTGTTAGGGCAAAAGTAGGACATGTGGACTGTCAATGTCAGGCTACATCTCTGGAATTGGAGCAACAACAAGGCCAATGTCCAAAATGACCCTCTGCTATGTCTGAATGGTGCTACAAAACCTTGACACAGAAGACGCCGGGGTCTGCAATATAAACCTAAAATCCGAAGGCAATGAACTTAAAGGCAATAGCTTAAAGGGGGATAAGCAAAAAAACAAACTCTACACATTTATAAAAAAAGGAAAGAAAAAGAAAATGGGCACAAGCGAAGCGCTAGGCTGAGAACCAGGTTTGTAAACTCGTGGAAGCTTTTCTGTTGCATTCCAAATGTCTACTACTACTTGAATGGAAACTCAGAAGACCTCCTGGCTGAGTCTTCAACAAATACGTTTCCTTTGCTGGTTTGTGCCTATCTTTTATTTAAGAGTTTCACAAACCCAAGACCTACAATTTCCCACCCCTTTTTTCATTCGCACAGACTCAGCATTTCACATCATTTTTTGTTAGAAACGCGCCACTATAAAAGGCCTCTTTCTCCGAGTCTATTGTGGAGTGACTGGAAATACCATGATGTGATGATGAAAGGCAAACGCTCACATAGCACCTCACATCCTGCACAAAGGTGTCCTACTTATGTCGACAGCTGTGTTATTTCTCTGTTAAAGCTGGGAAAGCAGGACGTACGGGTGGTAAGACCTGAGATACAGGCCGCCCTCATTTCACAGCTCTGCCTCCATTTCAGATACAGACACTTTGCATTAGGACATGCGGGCAAAATCCATGTAATGGCTACTGGATTAAATCAGAAAAAAGGCTTATGGAGTTATTACTTCCTGCCTCCTGGAGGTATATCTATGAGTAGTGGGACCCCAGAAATAAGTGCTGGAGTGCCACTCTTCCATGTTAGCTCAAATCATCTGACTACAGATCATCCTCTGCCTTTTAGCTTTAGATCTGCTAAATCCAACAGAGCCGTAACATCTAAGGGCAGCGCAAGGAACCTGTGTGTGCGACTGCTGTGCTTCTGTACACAAATCCTAAAAAGAGGTTTCCCGGGGCTAGCCCAGATGGTGATGTAGTATAAAATCATCATGGAAGTTGTTCTCATGAAGGTAGCAAACATGATTAAGCCACGTTGAGTTGCTATCTCCCTTTCTCTGTCTGTTATTGTTGGAGGATGGTTTTTCATAGGCTGCGTCCCATAATGATGATGTCTTTGGGAAAGCCCTCCATTTTGGCCACTTCAAAGCATCCCAGCTTACTATAGAAGTCCAACATTCTCTTGTCAGTCTGACGAACCTTACAGAATGCACCAAGGGACCCTGGAAGAGAAAGACAAAAATGGATGACAACCGAGCCAACAAGAAAATCCTTATAGATGACCTTCCTGACAATCAGTAAGCTTGTGCTATTTTTGTGACCCTTGGTTCATACTTGACGGATGCTAAATAAGGCTAAAGAACTTTAACTTTATATATAAATATATATCTCAACATAACGTGTACACGTAAGGTTCTAATCCTAAAGTGATGCATCTTCCCATGACGTGGATAAACTGTTAAAACTCAACTCAGAGCTGGTTTTGGTTTGCTCTCATTTTCAGATTACATGTAGATAAGATCAGTGAGCCGGCTTGTTTTCAACTCTAGAGACAGCCGTGTACTGATTTAAATCTTTGTCTTCGGTAAAACTGAATATTCATACACCCTTTTACCTAAATGACTAACAACAATGCAATGTGTTTTTTTCTGTAGTAAGCACCGCTGCCACCTACCGTTAGCCTTGAGAGAAGATAGAAGACATCCCATCATGCTTTTTGCCACACTGGGGTCAGTGACCTTGGCGTGAATGTCGACCTTGATGAGAGAGGGGAAGTTGGAGAGGAAAGAGTCTGGAAGGCCCTCCTCCTCTTCATGGAAACTCAGCATCATCTTCTACAGGGACGACAGACAGAAATGGTGCAGTAAAATTCTGCACTGTGCCCCGTCCAATACAGATTTTATGACAGTGGATTAACATGACACGGATTACGATCCTACCTCAGCCTCTGTGAGGTCCTTCTGACAGTCAGGTTTGTTGTATTTTTCCTGCATGAAGGGAATCCAGCTCAACTCGCATTTCTTGATGAAGGGCTTGACATCCACGGTACCGAGAGCATAACCGCAAATCCCGTCATCATCCTCCAGCACAAAGCCATACTCTGAACTCAGTGTCAGGAGACCACCGACTAACCTGTGAACAAACAGTGAGGATTTTGTCAGCCATTTTGGATTTGCACTGCAGGGAAAAAAACTGCAGTCCAGTCTTTTGTCTGGGCTGACTGTGAACAAATACCTGTCCCCTATGAGGTCTGGATCGTCATCAGAGAAAGGTACATCCTCCAGTCCTTCACAGTACATTTCTTTACAGATTTTATAAACCGCAGCCTGCAAACAGAAAGACACGTACAGCTGTTATTGTAGTGGATGAGTTTTAACACCCAAATTAACTCAACCAATTATGACATCCTTTAACACTGGACATAAAAGCAAAAGCTAGGCCCAGAAAATGCCACAAAGAATGTCAGTATGCTTAAATAACATTTTGGAAATACACAATTTTGAAGCTGTCTTTACATTCGGCACATAAATTTGCGGATGTACAGAGCAGCTGGCATATTAAACACAGAGCATTCACAGCTGAAACTAGGCCAGTTCTTCTGGGAATACATACAAGCAACTGGCTAACATAATTTACAACATTTTAGATTAATACTTGGTAAATGTTAGTACTCATGGAGCAGATACTTGAGTTCTGGGAAAAATAAGGTACACAAGGGCATGACAAAATGCAAAAAGATCTTACCTCATCTTTGGGAAAGTACGGCCTTATGGAATAGAGTTTGGATGTTGGCATTGAAGGTGGAGGTTGGTAGAAAAGATCGTTTGCCCCTTCTATTGGCAACAATCTCTGTGGGTATCAAAACAAACAGTTTTAGTTTCAGAGACCCGGTGGTGCTGCTGCTGTGGCAGACTGCCTCACTGTGCATTTGCTGCAGTTGAGCCACTATCAGACCAAAAGGAAGTATCGGAGAACGCAAAGTGCTTTGGGAAGACAAATATTGTCAAAAAAAATAAAATCTTATGAAATCACATTCCTTATTGATCTGACAGTGGACAACAAGAACAATTGTCACATCTTTCTCATTTTTGCTAAAAGGAACATAGCGCAAAAAGCACATACATATTTGCCTTTCAATTTTAATAGGATGGTATTTTGGTCTGACTAAGGTTTTACTGGCTGAAGGAGATGCTCCTTTCCCTTTTGTAAGACATCGCAATATTTCGCTGCGCAGGACCCTCCTGTTGAGAAAAATAATGATGCTTGCGCACAGAGGCAGAGAGAACTCCAGGAGAAAAAACCAAAGTGGCTGATTCAAAATGTGAGCAAACTGAGTTGTTCAATATCAGTTGCCATTATGAGTCTTGCTACTCTCCAAGGATGGAGACAATACTTTTGGCTGGAGAGGTATGTTTGATCCTGGAGTTTTCCCGATGCAAACATGCGTGCGTTCTCGCGTGCGCTGCGATGCTTGTGCGTGCGCTTGCAAAAGGCTGGGTTTGTGCGCTGTGCTTTCCTGCAAAGAAATGAGATGTCATGAAAATAAAACCTAGCCATGCTCGCTTGCGCCGCGTGCGCTAGGGAAAAGCAGCATCTCCTTGGGCAGTTGCTGAAAGAAATTCAAATTAATCAATCAGATAATGCCATGCCAAACACTGGCTGTAAGCTCTTTTTGTCAGGATGGGTTTCAGGTCACCAATTCCCCTCCCACAGACTGACAATATCCCAACGTAATACAATGACATGAATGTCTTTGGAGAACAAGTGAAGGGGATGGAGCCTGGATGCTATGGAGCCCGACTCACTACAATCAGCTCACCTTCGACAGACCAAAGCCCTTCATACCTACGCACATTTTTACCATTGTCTTCTTTGCTAACAACACTCTTTTTTTTCCATTTGATTGCTGTAAATTCAGTGCATTAGATACCTGGAACTCTCCTGCTAGACCTCCCCTAAAGGCCCAGGGCTCTTGGTCTCCTCTAAGGAATTGTGCTGAGGACTGACTACGACACCCTGTTAGGAGCAGAGCCAAGCGGACATTGTTACCACAGGATGGGGCTCTCTGACACAGATGAAGCGTGTGGGGAAATGGGGAGGAAGGGGGTCATATGTATCTATTAGCATAATCAATATAAATAAATTAATTTTGTTTTTAATATTAACTCATAAAAACGGACCTAATTTGGAATAAATACATTATATCAAAGACAATTTTTATGATAAAATGGGGCTCGAGCAACTAAAGCTTACAAGTTTTCAAGAAAAAAATCAGGTCCAAGATTTTGATTATTAAAAAAACCTGTAAATTCTCTGTGTCAATACAACAATGTCAAACTGCTCCACTTTACATGGTACACAGATCTTAAAGAAAGAATAAGTTCTTTCATGTAGTGGAACGCACGCACTCCGATAACTGAAGGGAGAACAGACTTAAGTGCAGTTCAGCTGACGGACTTTCTAAATATCATACTGACCATCAGAACCAAACCCCATCTGTCTACGGACTACGTAAGTAAGCTTCAGCTGCCGTCACCCCACTCATCTTAGCAGCCCGTGTGAAGTCACATTCTCATCTTATCTGCCTCGTCACATGACTGAGGAGCATTAGTCATCAAACCAGGAAGATGGGACAAGGAGGTAGATTCCCTGAGTTAAAGGGCCTCTTAGCTTAATATTAAAAGCTGCAAACAGACAGATCACAGATGAAATCGCTGCAGGGACAACGCATATAAAGAGCAGTATTTAGTAAGCACGCAGGGCTCTTAAGAGTCTGTATACAGTAGCGTTGCTGCTAATAAAGTCTAACCCTGGTTGACGAGGAAGCCCTGTCATGTGACCAGACAAATGCAGCGCGCGGGAAGGATGTCTAACACTGCTTTACATACAGTATGAACCTCACCCTGATACCTAAAACATTTCCTCTGAAGAGATGGCACAACACAGCATACAGATGCACCCACGGGAGGAACTCTGAACTTGCTTACTCAAATTAAGAACCTCAAAACAGTCAAAAGGACGATTTTAGTGGATGACTTCATCCTGAATAATCTACTCAGACTGCACTGTCTTAACACAATCACAGTTTGTGTCAAAAAACACAGCAAAGACCATGCAACTTTTGTTCTTGCGTGGTCCCGTATGTGAGCACACTCATCCTAACTACAAAGTGAGAAATTTCCCTGAGAAGGATGAGAATCATGTGCTGTGATTAAAATTTTAAATCCAAGTGTGAATTCCCTTGAGTAGGTGCATCAGGCTGATCTGAGCCATTTCTATAGGCCTACTGACGGAAACAAAAAAACAAGTTAGAGATGCTGCCAAAGAGAGAAATTTGGGAGTTAACACTTAGGATTTGAAGCTAAATCGCTGCGCAAAATGTGACTTCATCCGGAGGGCTGCTTCCTTTCGTCCAAATCAGTCTTTTACAGTTATTAATCTAGCTCATGAATGAAAAGAATTACATAAATCTGTTTCAAACATGAACAAAAGAAAGAGACATAACGGCAGCACTGTGCATACATCGGCCACTGTCGATCCAAAAGCAGTAGAAACTTGTACTGTGGATTCTTCCATCTGTACACAGTGAAGGGAGAAAACAGTAGAAAATAGTTATTAGTAAGTGTTCTCAGTACAATAACCAGGGAGGTTGTGACTAAGTGCCGGCTGCACAGCTTCTATTGAGGGGAAAACACAGGGACGTGTATAAAAACCTGCTAATAGCAACAGCAGAAGTCAACAGTTAGGCACTTAATGACACTGCAGTTATTAAGAGGATGAGTATGGGGCACTCGATTTCCTCAGTGTTGCTACAGTGGCTACAATCATTATCTGGTGCATTAGACCATTAGTGTGGTATTTTCATGTGGCTTTGCCAGTGTGGGTATGCTGCCTGCTGTGTACTGTGGGCGAGAATCCTCAGCTTTACCATATAGCCGGACAAGACAGAAACCTGCGAATGAAACTGGGTTACAGGGGGGTAACCTACAGGCCATGCTGGTGCTTCAGACTATGCAAAAGAACACTCCAAAAAACAGATGGAGGTGTTATCACAAGGCTGAATATCACTCAAACTGCATCACAGTGCACCATCTGAAAGAGTAAAGAATGAAAGAAAGTGAGAGGTAAAGGGAGAGGGAGAAAGTGGGAGAAAAAGAGAGAAAGAAAATCCTTTCTTATACAAGATGATGGATCCCACCCTGATACAGGTTGAGCAAATGATTCAGAGGGTTAAAATCAACCAACAGCCTCATTTTAGAGACTACTCAGTGAGGCAACAACAAAAGGACTTCCTGTAATGTGTTCATATGGTCATGTTAAATCCAGCTGAAAAAACAGACTATTTCAGATATTTATGCACCAGAATGGCCTTCAACAGTCAGTCAGTCAACTTGCTCTCCAAGCTCGCGTGCGCGCTAGGGCATGGAGGAGGGGGGGATGGGGACTTCCCCCTGGCTCCCATCCCCACAGACAGAGAGATGGAAGCAAGTGTGTCCGTGTGGGAATGCAGCAGTGATGTTACTGGATACACAGCAAGCAGCAGTAACCCTGCTGGGACGTTTGCCACAAGAGGCCCAGTTTAGATACCACCAAGATGGAGTCGCTTGTTATGGAGTAAATAAGGAGGATGCTAGCAGTGCAAGCGGCATTCAGTCGAATGAAAAAAAAAGAAAACAATAAACATGTGTGAAACAAGAGCAATTCATTGAATCATAAATATTGAGAGCTGATGCACCTGACCTGATTCGTGCTAAGCTGATGTTTAATAAACTTGAAACTTAAATTGGGCCACTACTCAGATTTTCACCTTGTTTACAGGTGGTGGCCGAGATCTCTAGAGCCTTATTTCTGTAGGTATTTAATCAGTAATTCTACCATTTGTTAAATAGACTGTGCAAGATGTGTGAAATAATTATAAATTTGCCTAATTAAACTAAATAGCACTAGACTACAACATACTCCATGCAGCTAAATAATCAATCACCGGAGTACTTTTTTTTAATATAATCTGAAAGTGATTGAACTATTTGTGCATTAATGTGTCTCTGTGAACAACGAAAGTCAGGACTACCAGACTTGCTCACACTACTGCTATGCTACTGCTCTCTAAGAATATGCGCCTTATGGTTCCACTCAGACATACCTAGCCACTGGACAAAAGACTTGACCATAGAAATGATGCTCTTGATGTCCCAGATGTAAGGGTAGAGGTCGTAGAGGATGGTGCGGTTGGCTGAATTGGACAGCCGCGTGAACATCTGGATGACTGAGCAGCACATCTCCTCGAACTTCTCTGCCCTTGACTGCCATTCTGCTACCTGCAGGCAATAGTGTTGGAAAGGGGCAGCATGTAAACATTTTGGTTTGTAAAAGGTCTTTTTGTACAGAGGGAATTTTGACATAGTCATAGTAAAAACAGCGCACGTTTTATTTTTTCACAATGGCTCTCTGTCATTCACGTGTCCCAATAAGCCACAATGCTGACATATTTTATTATTTACACTTTCTGTGTCATGTCAACATAGCAGATGTCTGAATGAGGGAAGCTGCGGTTCACACAAATACAGAGACCATAATGCTCTGTGGCGTACGCTCACTCCATCTCCTTTCATAACCACACCACCCAATGGACAGAATGGGTAGTACATATCCACCATTTTGTTTTCAACAACCAACACTTATCACATGCAGGTTCAGTTAATAATGAACTAGTTTCCTCAGATAGACCTCTTTCTCTCATCTTGTGTGATTATTTGAACAATGACCCCACCTTCTCAGTCTCCTTTCTCTTGCAGTTGACACTGACGACGCTGCTGTTAGCTCTCAGCCAGTTGAACTCCTTTAACATCTGCACGGCCTTGTTTCCATGTTCATAAGGCAGGTAGAAGAGCTCTGCCAGTAAGCTCAGGTCATCAACTGTGAGGGGCTCTGCTGTGAACAGGGGCTTCTCATTGGGCCCAGGCACAAACACATCCTGAAGACACAAATCAACAATAATCAATAAAACTATGTAGGGAAGCCTAACTTGTTTTTGCTTTCATTATAAAGGGGAAAAAAAGTAACTTACAAATGTTTGCGCCACCTGTTTGAGCTGATCATCCGTCTGCATAGGGGCGATATCGCTCCCACAGTCCTCCTGAATAGACTCTTCAGGGGACTTTGACTCTGCCAGACTCTCCTTGTCTGTATCCATGGGCTTTAGGTCTTCAGCCATCTTGTCAGCTAAGACAGGACCATCATGCTTCTCCTCTGGGTCAGCCTCTGCCTCTGGTTCATCCACCATCTTCTCAACCACCATCTCCATGGGCTCCTCATCTGAATCCTTCTTCTCCACCTCCACCTGCACAGGGACAGCACAAACATACTTTTAGAACCATAGACAGATGCTTACCTCTCCAATAAACAAATGTTAAAGAAAGATGTATGTTCTGTATTGTACCAAACTACACAGAAACAATAAGGCACGTAACGTGAGACGAAATCGTTCAAGTGCTACTGCTCACCTCCTCTTCCTCCTGAGGTATTTTTGCCAAAGGGTGTGCGAGTGGATCCAGACACAGAGGTGGCATGGCTGGAGACATTATGGGCTGCTGGAACACAGTTGTGACTGTTGTGGAAGAGCAGAGAGAGGGAGCAGCCATGGATGACACATCGATGGCTGTGCTTTTGGCACCACTCTGAGGCACCTGTCGGCCTGAAAGATAGAGTTGAGCCTCACTGCATCATGTGCTTCAGTCATAAAATTACCATTTTAGGCTGTTCATGCCAACACTATGAGTGTAATCCAAGTATCACAGCTAGAAAATCCATTAGCATACAGATATGATAAGATAATGGAAATGATCTTACTGTTGTATTGATGAGGAACACAAAATTCCCCGAGCCATTCTGTGAGAGCCAGTTTTAGAGCCAGCTGTGGGCTGTAGAGCATGTCGGTCTCTAGTTCTTCATCACTGCCCTCGTTCTCTAACTTGATCTGGATGGACACTGTGCTGTCCTCACCATCAGCTGGTGAAGGGCATGACGGAGACACAAACACAGACGAATTCATGAATGACCTGCAGTACCACATGAGCTCACAATGTATCCCCATTTAACATTCCAAATTAGTGAAATGTGGGATCATACTTACTCATGACCACATCCTTGCGCACCCCATTCATATTAGACTTATACCAGGTGGCCAGAGTGTGGATCGCCACAAAGTTGGACTCAAACTCGCAGTTTGGGTTGGTGAGGACTCCCTTCAGCCTGGGGATAAGCTCTGTGGAGCGGCCTTTGTATGGACCCAAGAAAAGCCTCTTCTGGTCGTAATCGTTGGCATGAATGTTGTCCCAGATCACAGGGGCTCTTCTCAGGATTTTTGACACTTCCTCAATAGACTCCACTGTGATATCTTTGGACACCACCTTGGGGCCTGCAGAAAAGAAAACCTTTTAATCCTTTCAGGCATGTATCACAGTATGTTTACATGTAGTAATTGTGTTGGTCAGTTGACAGGAAACTTTGTTAGACTTACCTGTCCATAACACATCGATGCCAGGCAGCAGCTTCTCTCCTACTGTGTGGAGGTAGGGAGACTGAGGGACATTTGGGTAGCAGAATGTTCCACAGTACTCTGGATGTTAGGTAAAGAGAACAAAGAAATAATGAATAAACAAGAAGATTAAACAATTGTGTAACATGCACAAAGGATTCAGACAGACTTGAGGTACCTGTGGGACAGAAGAGGAAGGTTTCAGGCTCTCCAAGGTACTGGTAGATCTCATTGGTTATGGAAACCTGAGCGTGTGCAAATGAGCTGAACACCTCCTTGTCAGCAGGGCACATGTTGTGGTCAATATCATCAAAAAGTAAGGCAAATGACTTGCAGCCAAAGTGAGTAACCTGAGGGGGAGAGAAAGCGGTTAGGAATGAAGTCCAATAAAATGGTGACAGAATGACACAGAGATACATGGAAAGCTTGAAGATATGTATCAACGCCTTGTTCATACTACTCTCATACAAAATGCTGCAATACCTGATCAAGTTTCCTCTTGAGTGCAGAAACCTCTTTCTGATTGGAGAAGGTGATGTCCAGCCCAGGGGAAATGGCATAGATGAACTCTATCCCATGCTCCTTAGCAGCAGCAATTAAAGTCATGAGTTGTTCTAGGAGATAATTAGAGAAAGTCACTCTCTGAATGAATTATTTGTGCATTTATAACAACATATCTGAAATACCTTTTAGGCAGATTGTCTTTTTTAACTCAGATAACTAGGTATTATTCATTTTCCTTTCCCCAAGGCAGCTGATCCAAAGAGATGCTCTGTATAGTCACCTGCTTCTTCCACTGAGTACAGCTCTCTCCAGAACATTCTGTGCTTGTAGTCATCTTTGGGTGCATAAAGGTATGTATTCAGTCCCCATTTCTGCTGCCTGTGAAATGCAATGTTGTGCAGACTCAGTATAATAGCTCAAACATCATATAGCTATATTACTCATGTTATTTCATTAGCATGATTGCTTGAATAATTAACATAATTCATCATACCTTCTGAACAACTCTTTCCTCTGCTCCATTGTCCATGGTCGACCATAAAAGCCTGCAGCAGCAAACGATACATTCAGTTTCCATGCAGTCTGCAGTGTTGATAATAAGCTACACTTCCTTATGCACATCAATCTACCCCCAGGTGAAGGCTAGGCTGGATGTGCCCTTAGACATGCAAATGTTGCTTATTTTTTGGATTGATACGGTTTTTCTGCATGGACCAATCAATCATTTTGTGCATGCATTGACAAAAAGTCTGACTATAACCATTTTAAGATCTTTTATGAAAGGTTAGTGCTATGTCTTAATTTTTCTTATTTAGTCTGATCAGAAGCCAAAACATTCAATATTGACAACTAAAGCAAAATAATTCCTCACCTTGAAGAATTATCAATGTTGGTCCATAATCTGCATAAATTATTCAATTTAGCTTTTAGCATATGACCTATATATTAATCCGCCCCTTGTATGTTCCTGGTTTACAAACGATAACTTACTATTGACTTCCGATTGCACTCTAATTGCACACTCGCTTGATAACTTGTATTTTTAATTGATAACTGTAATCATCAATAATCAAGAATTGATGCGGCATTTTGATGACCTATTTATGATTGTATACACATAAAAGTAGGTCAGATGTGACATTTGATTGTTTTCACCCTATTTTTAACATCATCGTTACCTTCCACCACTCCACTTATGAATTTTCTGTGGTCCGTCGGTTCGACTGCAATGCCGGACTGTTCCACCGGGCCGGGGGCCTCGGCACAAGCCTCTCCGGAGACTGGGCTGGGGCTCTGCTCAGCGTCCACTGGAGGCGGCTCCAGCGTCTTATCTTTTTGAACCATTGTCAGAGATTTCTCTCGGTGCAACGAAAAGCAACCAAATACTAAGAGTGCCGCGTTATTTTCAAATGTGCGTTCGCGTTAGTTTAGCAGACAAATTAGCTAAACCTGCAGGAAAAACGGTAAATCGTCTGTCTGTCTTAACGTTAGCTAGCTTACCGTTTAAGCGAGTCTATCAAAGTTGTCGAAAATTTAGCGACTGCTTCAACAACGTCTAACGAAAATATTATCATGCGGTACAGGGCAACATTTCTGTTTGTTAATATATGGGAAAAAACAAGTCGTTTGTTCGTTTTTGTTCGACCATCTTCCTCTGTTTCTGGTAGATTTGCCCTGCTTTTTCGTCGGTTCTTCCTGTTTACACCAAGTGCGCATGCTCACGGGACTAGATCAAACCAGTCAAAACTAGATCTGCGTGACAAAACACCGCAAAGATGTCACGATGGGAAAGAGATAGATGACATCTTTACTGCGCAACGCTAAACACCAACACGTAACTAACATTATAATGGGTGAACTGATCTGTTTTCGTAACCACACATTAGCTGCTAACATGCGATTGACTTATGAAGACAAATTGCGGCTTTTGTTTTTACACAGACAGTCTTAATTGAATTAAGGTCAATAACGGAACAATTTTCCGTCTGATTTATTTGGGGATATTAAGAGCAATATAAATCTTGCTTATTTATGAGGGGGCCGGGATAAAAGATGCTCGCAGAATACCCAGACTTGGAGCACAAGCCCAGACATCGCTCATTTCAGCGAGTGTGTGAATGATCTCAACAGCTGTCTAACATCTTGAGATTCAGTCCATATTAGGAATGCAGCCGCGCTCCAGCAGCACATTCAGAGAGGAGGTGCTGCTCATCTGTTATGATCCGAGCCTGCGAGTCCTGTCAGCACAATACACATGCTTTGTTCTAATAAACAAGGATATATCGATTATGTTGTTGCATAATTACCCGGCGCAAATAAATAAAGTAACTCTCCCAAGGTAGCACAGTGTACTACACTTAATAAAAGCTGGCGCATGCAGTATGAGAGGAACCCTTTCTCCTTCATGTGAGAAGATGTGTTCACAGCAGGAAAAGCAACAAGTGTTTCTAATATACAACATCGCCCTTTTCCATTTTAGTTTCCCCAGCAAGCAATGACAGTGATGGTGAGCCAATTAGAGCCTTTTCACAGCAGACATTTTGACATGTCAAAGCAGGAAAGGCACAGCTGTAATCAATAAGATTAATAATGAGTGCGTTCCTCAGATGAGTCACTTCCAGGCACCCCTGATATTTTGCATTCTGGCTCCCTGTAATGACTTACTGGTACACTTCATGAAACCAATTAACAAAATTAGTTTCACCTGTGGTTTTCCTGCTCATGACAAGTCACTGTCTGCCCAGACAAATGTTTGTATCAGGACCCAGAAATTTAAGCCACAAAACTTAATTTCAGGCATTTTGTATGCTGTTCTTGGGACATGTCTTGTCTTATAAATAATACCTTTTGTTTTCAAAAGATGATTTAAAAATGACAAAAACAACACAGACATGCAAGTTGGAATGAAAAAAACCAAACAACAGATTTCAGGTATTTTTTTTATTTAGATGTGTAGTACATTCAAATGTATTACAATCTCTCCCGGTAAGGGAATTCTATTCCACTTACTGTTCCCCTTTTTAAAAATGCTTTTCTCCATACAATTCAACTTTGATTTTACATTTAAATAAACTTTTTAAAAAATTATTTAACTTTACTTATTCCATTTTTTTTCTTTTACTACTTTCATTACAAATCTTCACTTCAATAGAAGGTGTTAGCTTGCAGAAACAAAATAAAAACAAACAAAAGAAATTATGCAAAAGTAATGCAACAACTTAAATGTAAAGACAGTGTTGCAGGTGAGGAGCCAACCATTGGCTCTGAGGTAAATGTCAGCTGCTTCCTGCTGCAGGCCTCCTGTTACCTCTTCTGATTCTGCTTGGCCTGCTTTAGTAAAGTGTCGAAGTCTAGTGCATGATACTTGCCTTTCCCAGGCAATGGATCGTACTCTCTACTCGAATCTGAAAAGTGAAGGACACACAAAGTCAGCAGTGCAAAACAAATGGACAAGGACAGGAGAACAAACGGCACCTGGGTCGGAACAACTTCAAAACACTGATGGGACTCTTGGAACCATGGCTGTACCCATTATTTTTTTAAATACTAAAATCATGTGTCCACATCCCCATGGAAAGTAATGTCACTAAAGCAGGTCAGGTCAACAAAACATTTTAAGGACAGTATGCTACCCTCAAAAGACTTGTCATGTGATTTGCCAGTTTTTGGGGTATTTGGCTCTAGCTGGTGCCTTTTTCTTCGGTTGAGGACGCTGTATCACAATCAATTGCAGCCAATATCTCAAATGTTCTGAAAACCACGCCGATAGCATTCGGACAGAGAAACAGCACTCTGGGTAAGAGCTACAGAAACGTATGGTGATTGACACGTACCCAGGTCGGCGTAGCTGCTCTGGCAGAACTGTCTCCTCCCACCAAAACAGAGATCAAATGGCAGCTCATCGGGCTTACGGAGCTTGCTTCCATTCTCGATGGCGTGAAAAGCATCCTTGGTGTCGTAATAAGTCACAAACCCATAGTTGTCCCTGTGACAGATGCAAAACATCAGCTCGTGTTCATTTCAGTTTGTCAGACGTTTGTTAGCGACAGGTCTGGTACATAGTTTTGAGCTGTGACTTGCTTTTAAAAGAGCGACCCGGGGGTGTTTCCAGGAGGCCCCAGTTATAAACAAGCCTGAATTAATTTAGCACTGTAGCTTGGCCTAAGAGGTCACGTACAAGACCAACAAGGTTCAAAGACAGTGCACAATGCTCAATTTCAACAGTAAATTCCTGAATACAAAATCAAACAATGAAGAGAAATGTACGTATGTTTGTTACAAGTTGTTTGTTGTCTTACCCATGGTCTCTAAAGTGCAGGGTGCATTCTTCAATCTCGCCAAAATAAGAGAAGCGCTCTTTAAGCTCCTTTTGAGTCATTGTTCCCCGAATTCGACCAACGTAAACAACCCGGCGTTCCTCCTGAGAGAAGAAAGTAGTCCATCAGATGATTCACACTTACAATATTGGAACCATTTTGTGCTGAGACCTGTGTACTCAGAAAATTATCTTACAATGGCTTTCTCCTTGCATTTCTTCACCTTTTCCGTATTTGGCTGTGCACTAGGACCACAGCTAGGCCTTAATGAGGGTCTAAGGAAGACAAGAACAAGTATTTAGTCTTTTTCTTTAACCAATTGTCAAAATAAATCTATAAAAAGCCATGTAAAGAGAATGAATCATATGCTGTACCTGTACAATCTTCTGCTGCTACCCCACTGTGATTGTCTCTGAGGAGATCGAGACCGCGACCTGGAGCAACTCCAAGAGCCAGAGCGAGAGGAGGAATATGAGTACCTTCTCCTCCTGGGAGGGGAGCGGGACACAGAGGGAGAGGACCGAGAGGAGGAACGGGATGAGGAGCTGGAGCTACTTCCGGAGGGACAGCGACGATACCTGGAGAGGAAATAGGAGGACATGCCAGTGATGAATAAAAGAAATTGAAACCCCCAGAATATGACGATCAGGATGATGGTCTTGACTGACAGTCTAACCTTTTCTTAGATGGAGAGTGTGATCTAGACCGAGATCTAGAGGAATGGGAGTCTGACTCTGAACTGCTGGATGTGGGGCTGGGAGAACGATGGGATCTTCTTTTTCTTGACCGGCCTCCAGTCCTCTCTTTGGGACTAGATCTGGGGCTGGGTGTGCGAGAAGCACCATGTCGACGGTACGACCTCCCAAAAGGCCCTCTCCTCGGGCTTGCTTCTTTAACATCAGTCTCCGCCCGAGCAGGTGAAGCGTCAGGAGTCTCCAGAACTGAGCTTTCCTCCATCCCTTCAGGCCTGTGATCCAGGGGCTCCTTCAGTGGAACATACTGTGTTTTGGTTGTACCTGCAGCATTTGTGGTAGACTGGGCAGAGGATGTCGGGGCAGCTGGGGGTGTTTGTGTAGTGGTTGCAGCGGGCTTGATGGGTTTAATAGTGATAAAGGATTGCTGTTTGACATTCCAGCGCTTGCCTGGCTCTCCAGTGCTTTTGTTGGGGAGGCAATAGTCATGGTCCATGCATGCCACTTCAGAGGAAACAGGGGCAGCAGCAGGAGTGGGTCTGCTGCGGGACTTGACTGAGGGCAGAGGCCGAGCCTCTATCTGAATAACCTTGCAGGGGCTTGACTTGGAGGCCTCAGCAGCCTTGCTCTTTCCCAGGAGGGCCACGGGGGCCAGGGGCCTCCACATCTGGTGAGGAGGAGTGGCTGGAGGAGTCAGAGCTGAAGAAAGAAAGAGTACCACAATTATAACCAATATAACGTATTATTTTTGACAACCATAGCTAATGATTCTGCCATTTTACTGTTGAAATTATTTAAGGCAGAACGCTAAATTACCTGCAGTACTTGAGAGGTCATTGGCTCTCACGCGCTCCACAATCGTTTTCTCTGGAGCCAACTCAACACTACAAAGGGAGCACAAGAGTCTGTAAGTATATAACTGGTAAATGGTGTACCAGAGTGAAGCCAAGTCCATACCAAAAAACAAAACAAGCCAATCTGGACAAATTCCGAAGTCCTCCACTGTGGCCAAGAAAAAGCTGGCTTTGCGGTAGGTCTTGGCAAAAGGTGTGTGTCACCTTCACACGCACACACACAAACAATCACACACAGCAAACCGGTATCACTGTTCCAGGGATTTTTTTTAGAGAAACCAGGACTTCACCACTCACACAGAGCAGCATGAGTGCTGTAGGGTAACTCACCTAGAGTTTCCTACAGCTGCTGCTCTACCAGAGACCTCCGGCACACAATGCTCCTCTTTGGCTGAGGAGAGAAGGAACAAGGTAATAAATACAAATGCACAAGTAATAACATCGGACAGAGAAACAAAACCCCACAAAATGAAATGTGAAGTTTTGAGTTACAAGTTTGCTTGAGTGACAAAGGATGAACTGCATGTCAGTTGTAAATGCATTATGTGTTTTCCACTCCTAATTTTAGTACAGTGTATTTTCCATGGGAATCCTCCAAATGGTCGGCAGCTACATTAGCCATAGTGCACGGTATGATGGTTCAATAAGTCTACTGACATGAGTAATGGCACACAGAGTCCAGCCACTTGTTAGGGGCTTGTACATCCGCCCAAACAAAGACAGCAGGGCGAGAGTTAAATGGATTTGCGGACAGGGCAGAATTCCAGCAGCTGAGCAGACAAGAGCACAAAGCTGCTCCTCTGCCCCCCGCAGCACCCGGCTCTTAAAGGGGAACGTTTCAGTGAAAACCTGCCATTTTGACAATTACTGGAGTCCCCTGTAATGTTTGAACATTAAACCCTCTTCCAGAGCAAAATCAGATAAGCTTTACATTCATATTAACAGCCTGATAATATCTTTGTTCCTTAGGTCACCTTTGTTGGACTATGAACTCAGGCGGCTCTTGTACAAGCTCTGTTGGTCAAAACTATGAGGGAATGGTGACTTGATTTCACCGATTCATCACTCCTAAGCACATGTTCAACATGAATGTATTTGTTGTGATCTATTAAGGTCTTTAAGTGGGCACTTGCTATGCCCTGAAGTCTTAATCAAAGCCCCTCTACTCTCTAAATCACTACTGCTAACCAAGACAGGGCTGCAATGTTGTACGCCTCCTCCTGACATGACCGATGACCAACTCTGACTACATTTAGTTAAGTACTACACTATGTGACTCACTAAGCTACTGGCCAGTACACCCACCCTCACACAGGAAATTAGGTATGACTAAAACTACTTTGGAATGTGTAACATTGTCAAACATTGAATGGACAGAGCACTTCTTTCAGACAAAATACAGTAATAAAAACCAACAAACCCAGCATTATTGATTACCTTGGGTTTCCTCAAACTGCTCCAGCAAGCTGGTGAGATCAGCAGCTTCAATACCTACAAAAAAAGATCGATTTTGTAGTGGATGTAACAAAACATGAAACAGAATACACGTTTGGAGAAACAACCTGGCGTCATGCTGCGGTGGACAATCACATAAGCCAGCGATCAAGACCGGCTGTGCAGCAGTATTGTTGTAGATGAACAGTAGATGTTTAAGCCGTTTACACTACACTTTTTTATAAAATTACATATAAGACATACACAAATATAAGAAGTTGAGAGTTGTTTCTTTCAAGTCGTGAGTAGGAAACCGGGCGCGACCTAAGCCAAGTTGGACCAAAACAATGATACTGTACTAGTTCGGTCCTCCCACACTGCTGCACAAACCTGACCTAATCACCACAACACACACCTTCAATTAAATGACAAGGTATTGAAATAAAATTCAAATTAGCAGTCAGCTGTTATAGAAACCAACTTAAATCTCACCTATCTCACTGGTGAAGGCCTCAATCAGCTCCTGTGTGGGGCTCTTTGCCTTTTGGGGCTTCACTGCTGTAGTGGGTTTCTCTTTAGTTTCAAGCACAACAGGTTCTGCCTTCAGGGTCTTGGAGTCTGAGTGATGAGTGGCTACTCTAGTACCATCGTCTGTGGGTTTGGAGGACTTGCCATCAGATGTCAAGGCATTATCCATCAAGGTAGGAGCAGTGACCTCAGGCACCTTCGATAAGACAACGGTGACCTTCTGCAGGGCTCTGACAGCAGACAGGCTAGCAGCTGGGGGTTTGACCGCCTCTGTAGTGGTTTTGGGACAGGTTTTAATAAGCTCCACAGAATTAGGAGATGCAGGCTGAGACTGGGGCCTTTCGTCGACTCCATTCTTCTCCCCTGAAATTGCAGGAGAACATTTCCTATCTGATGATGAAATGCGCTGAGTGTTGGGTTTTGGAGGAGCTGGAGAACCAGCGCTCTGAGGCACACAAGGAACGGCATTGATGTGTTGATGTGGGGGTAAATTCACTGAACTGGGCGCAGGAGCTAAGGGCTTCTGAGGTGGAGAAGGTTTTGAAGTTTCAGGTGTTTGCTGGGGTTTAGGAGCAGGAGTAGCAGCTGGAACTTTGCTGGATGATGCAACCATGTAGGCTGGTGGCACCAACAGTGCCTCAGGGGTGGGTGGCGCACACGGTCCCCTTGGCTGCCAGGCAGGTCTGACCTCCTCCGCGTCCTTCTTCGCCACCTGGGGGACGGGGCGGCGAGGATCCTTGGGGCTGGGGTCTGGCAGACAGGGAATTGGGGGGAGCTCTTTAGGCAGCTCGGGAAGGCTGGGCCACTTGGTGCTGTTGTCGTTGTCTTGTTTCTCCACCGGGGCGGGCTTCTTCTGCTGCCGGAGCCGCCGGTACTCCGCTAGACTGAGAGACTTGGGCTTGGGCTCTGAGACTGCAGGGGCCACAGGAGGGAGGGGCTCACTAACAGGTGGTGTTGTGGGACTGGGAGCAGCTGCGGGGCTCTCTGAAGACACTGGGGGCAGGACAGCAGAGGGAGCTGCTGATGAGTCTTCCAGCTTCTTGGGGGTCAAAGCCAGCTGTTTGGGCATTTCAGCAGGCTGTGGGGTGCTCACAGCAATGAGCTGACTCTTCTCAGGGCCAGCAGTTAACGGAACCTCTTCCTGTCTGGGTGACACAGATGTGGCAACTTGCACTTTCGTTTCAGGTGATAGTGTTGTAGTGGCGATTTCTTTTTTTGCTTCAGTTTGGCTTGGAGTTAGTTTCTTAGGTTTTACAGAGGAAGAAGCTGGTGCTGAGGCAACAGGAACCTTTGGGAGTTTGTGTTTCTTCTCTTCTTTGACAGATCTTTTTTCTGGCTTTTTCGAAGATTGTTCTGCTGCATTTCTTACTGTGCCACTCCTAAGGACCCTTCCCTCGACAGGTTTGGGCTGGCACTGTTCCTTTGATTTCTTTTTCTTTTTTCTCCGGGAGGGGCTTTTCTCTCTGATCTCATCTTTTTGTCTCTTAATGATCATCTCATCTTTCACATCTGAACACAAGTCTGGCGTCACAGGGGCCGCAACTTTCACTGGAGCCTCGCTCACTGTAACATCTTCGTCATCAACGACTATATGCTCTGAACTGTCTTCGGCTTCATCTGAAACGTTCTGCTCATTTTCTGAAGACTGCTCTTCAAGTGGCAGAGAGACTGGGAGATCCATGTTAGGGATGGCCAGGATGGGTTCTCCATTTTCCCCCTGGTCCACAACCTCAAGTAAGATGCCTCCTTCGGGCAACATCTGTTCCCCCTCTTCATTCTCCACACAAATGGCCATACAGTACGGGTGCATATGCCTGACCAAGTCCCCCAGACTAACTGAAACTCCATCCTCACCCTCCTGCTCGAAGGTGAGAGGAAGTGGGAGGTTCAGACCTTCAAAGTCCAGCAGGTCATTGTCAGGGGATGAATCATTCCCCACGGGGCTCAGACTGAGGGAGCCATCTTCCTCTTCCTCCCCATCACTCCTCTGGAGAGAGTCCGCTAGTATCCTGGGGAGGCTCTGAATACAGACAGGGAAACAAATATCCCGATAAATAAAAAAATCCATCTTTTGTACACGTTTATTTACGTGCTTACGGGTAAAAAGCTACCTTTCCAGTTGATAAGGGTCTTCCACTAAATAGTGCGTCTTTCTCTGGCGGGGAACGGGACAGACACAGCAATCTCCTGAGCTAGAGAGCAAAACAGAAACAAGTACATAATGTCATTAAATCCATTTTACATTTGCAGACTGTAGCATAATGGGCAAGTTTAGAACCAGAGGTCAGCAGGTTGTCCTTTCTAGCCCCTTTCACTCTTTCTGCCACAGGCTCAAAGGCCAGATGGGGCAAGTTGAGTGCAGCAATCTGTGAGACACATTGAGAGTTATGTACGACAGCTGGGGCACTCACCGGAGAGTGTTCCCTGCCCTTCTGACCTGACAACAGGTCTGAGTCAGGCAGTGTGTCAAACGGGGACAGGTTCTCATCATCCACATTGTCAAGTATCTCTGTCAGGGCTGTTAGCAGCGTGGCTTCGCTCTCATCGTCCAGTCCTTTAGTCTAAATAAACACATGGGAATTAGGTCAGAGCATGCACAACAGGGAAGATAAACAAACAACTGTACAATGCCTACACGTCATAGATCTCTCAAGTTACTGTAATACTTGCCTCTATTGTTGGTGTGTCCTCAAAGATAGAAAGGATGGAGGGGTCTAAGCAGCTTTGAAGGGTCTCTAAAGTTTCTTCAGAGCTCAGCACCGAGGTCTGGAGAGGAAAAATACACTTTATAATGAATAATGACAAAACTGAAAACTTTATTCATGTACAAGTACATATAACTCTGGCAATTAACATTTAATTATCACAGTACAGAATGGACAAAGACAAGTCGTTACTGAAAACAAGTGTTGAGACTACCGGTACAACAAATCTAAATAAAGTATTTTCATTTATCATCATGATCATCATCAATAATAATCAATATTTAGAAGCTTAATTGTTATAATATCATGTCAGCAACCTTAATTTATTAAAAACTGTAATGTCACTATGTTTTTAAAAAACATTTATAGAAGTGAGGGTAATTTGTGGGTCGGGGACATCAGTCAAAAGATCTGTTCCAGATGGCAAACACCCTTGTAGTATGATACTAGAATCACATATGGATTACTTGGGTGTATTTCAATTTCAACTGGGCTTCTTTTTTGGAGGGGGTTTACTTCCTTTCCTTAAAAATCAAGCATCCTTTGACTTTGTACTTCTAGATGTTCTACCACCTGCAACAAAAACTGTTGTACAATGTAAACCCATTTAGGCAGAGTTGACCAAAGAATATCTAAAGAAAATGTTCCATAAAAAATTATGTTGAGTCTGTGCGAAAGCTGGGATGGTGTAATAGGTCAGCCTAGTTTATTTATTTGGTGATTGGAGCTGGGAGGAAGCCTAAACTCAGGTCAGGCATTTGAAAATGAGCGTCAGAAAAAGACACCCCAGAGGGTGAGGCAGGGCATGTGTTTGAGTTCCAAGAAGAAGAAGAAGATAAAAACAAATACTTGAGGCATATTCTTATGTTCTGAAATACACACTAACATTGGAGCAAAAACCAGTTTGACACATGAAGGATTCCAATTTTTAAAAATCAAGAAAAGTTATAACTTTCCATAAAACTTAATAAATTAGAAGAATCTGTCCAAAGTTCAATGGATAACGTGGGTAATGCTAAAATACGTGTATTTTAAAAGCAAGTTGATAAACAAATGTAAAATGTAATAAATAAATGTGTTGACATGTGCTAGACACAATGTGATGTAGGCTCCATTGCTACATAACAACCCCTCAAATTTTAAACATATGCATAAATACACTAAGTCCGGCCTACAGGTCGCCCTAGAAGACCAAACAACTGATAAAATCATGCACTTTCACCTCACAGGGCAATAGTATGCTACAGTGACCCACGTGTTGCTGTCTACACATGCACATACAGTGCGCAGACATGTTTGATCCTCGCCTCACCCCGTCCATAGGAAGGCTACCTACTAGCCCACGTGTTGCACTACAACAAACCTGAGCAGGGCCCTCGTCTCTGCTCCTGTGTGGCATTTATACATTAAAAACTCAACTTTAACTTCACATTTTTACAGTTAACGTTAAAAATCTACAGGCGGTTGTTAATAAACGTCACGGATTAGGGTGTGTACACAGATTGTATTGATTGTTCCTTCTGCGCATGTGTGAGGGAAGCCAACATGTGATTCACCACGACTAAACCACATGTGGGGACACACACACACACACAGGGTTTGTTTGAATGAACACTTCGGACGCTGCTGCAATGTGAGAGAGGAGACCCACACAGGTGTGTGGACCTGCACTGATTGCAGTCATTGTCTAAATATAAAACAGCTTCATCATTGTGTGCATCATCACCGGTGACACATTACTGCAACGTGCTGGCACGGAGCCCCACAAACTACACCATGGCCACACTGACGTATAGTCGTCTTCACCATTGTCAGCCCAAAAAAACACAAGTATACACACACACATCCACACTGCAGCGACGGTAAAGCTGGCTGATTAGCATGTTGCCAGTGTTTGTTACCACGTGTGAATGAATCAGTTGATGAGCAGGACACAGTCCTTTTGCACATAAACCCATTGATGGAGCTTAAATGCGTATTCATGATATTCGCTACACAACTGGTGCACATGTCAGGCCAAGTACCAATAAAAATACACAACTGTCACCACACTTGTTTAAACTGTTTGTAGTATAAAGGGAGGAAAGCTGCGTGGATACCTACCCGGCCGGACAAGCTACTCTCGACTCACCGGCTAGCATCATCATACAGCTACAAAATACCAGCACATTCACAACGAAGCATTGCGTATTATTAATAATACTAACGAGCAGAGAGTCATTGAGCCGCAGGCAGCACTAAACACTGAGTGACTTTTAGACTAAGTTTAACTAGTGATACTACAGCTGCATCCACGTGTCACTTTTCCATGCGCAGTGTACAGCTCGTGAACACAACACGCTGTGCCCTGCTCCCACAAACACACACACAACTGCTAACAGTGGCGTTAAAAGACAGGCAATAAAGTACAGGACGTGTTCTTCACCTCGTCTAGTGTATCCATAGGGAAAAAATCCATATTGCACGCAGTTAAAGTCTCCTCGCCTGCTCCCCACCGCGCCGCCATCTTGCGGAGTATACTCCCTGCCCCGACTCGTTTCGGAATGAAAAGTAATGAATCGCGCATTGGAGGAACAAGCGAGCCGGTCGGAGACACGTGGTCCGACATTCCCGGCAAAACGACGCAGAGTGACGCCGGGGGTCAAGGGTGACGTGAGCACGTTTTGTTTTTGTAGTTCTATTCGACACGTCCAGGAGCTCTGCACTGCCGAGTGGTGGCTGGATGTTTTACTCTGCTGAGAAATGAAGACACTAATGCACACCAGGCACAAGAGCAACATGTGTTCTGCAGGCGTTTGTTCACATTTTGTCTTTATTTTAACAACAGGGTACACACCTTCATCTGGAAACATGCAGGTGAGTTAGTTACAGTATGAGATAAACATCACTAGATACAAATGTGACCTGTGGTTGTATTAAACTGCTTGCTCCAATCATGTAAGTAAGCCTTGAAACAACTGATTAAACGACAGGAAATCGATTTGTAACCCTCTGCAATAACTGTAATTAATTGGTAACAAAATTATAGGTAATTGACTCAAGGTAATGATTGTTTTTACTGTTAAAGGTGCACTATGTAGTTTTTGGGGGACACATTTTATTTAGAAGAGAAAGTGATTCATTGACTTTATTTAAAAAATGATGCCTAAACAAATTAAATAAACCAACTTTTTTGTCTTTGTAACTGAATAAACCAAAAAAAGAAGAATAAAACTGACCTTAAAGGACAACACAGTTTCATAATTTGTTTATATGTGGCGGACCCTGCCACCAGTGTTCTGGGGACCTTATTTTCCTCTGAGAATAGCTTGTTTATTCAGTAATTAAAGAAATACATATTTGAGTACCCCATATACTGAGTTTGTTTTATTACATCATTAATATTGTAAATATAAATTCTGAGTTTGAATCAAAATGACATAGTGCCCCTTTAACAAACAAATGCTTTCTGAACTATTCAACAATTGTTTATTGTAAAGTTGAAACTGATGTTAAGATTACATTGTAAATAGTTAACACATACTGTGTAAGGTAATGTTTAATGTATAAACATTATTTGGATGGCCATTGTAAAGTTGTAGCTGATATTTATAAACCTTTACAATTGTTGAAACAATATATTAAAAAGCATTTTGTTGTTTGTTAACAGTCGATAACTGTTAAACAAGGTTTAGTGAATACATTTTATATTAATGAATGAAGGTTATTATAAAGTGTAACCAATCAATCAGCAACAATTTTGAATATTGGATTGATTAGGATATTAATCAAGCAAAATGCCAAATATATGCCAGTTCCTGATCATTAGACGAGACGATTGGTCCTGTCTCTGTTTTTTATTATTATTATAAATGGAGTATTTTAGATTTTGGACAAAACAAGGCATTTAAAGACATCATCTTGAGCTTATGGGTTTTAAATAGATAATATATCTCTGATTAATTAAAAAAAATACTTGATAAATGAAATTATATGAAAATAATTGTGACATGCAGTCCTAATGTGAATTCTAGTCATGCAACCTACAAGATGTAATGCTAAAGGTATTCGTGGACAAGTCAACTAGAAAAACTGATGAATATTCCTCATTTTAAATGCTCACTTCTGGTTGAGACTTCTTTAATTATATGATGACGTGGCTCTTTGAACACTTTAGAGGCTGCTGTTTGTGGTGTACTTGTAGTAGACTCCATTGAAAGAAGAAAGATGTAGGTTTCTAGTGTTTTGCCTCCCATATATAGCTCCACATATGGAGCAGCAGAGCTGTCAGACGGAGTCACCTTACAGTGCAATGTAATCCAATGTGCTTACAACTCTTCCAGGAATATGGTAACACTAGAAGGGACACAGTATGAGAAACATGCACACTTGACAACAACACACAGAAGCATGCAATGTTACGAGTCATTTCTCTCCTTAAGAGTTTCTACCATGTAACAGCAGATGATTGTCACATGACTTAGAGGTTGAAATGACCTGAATACAACAATTCAGATATATCTGCCTGCCTTTATTGGGTGATATTTAATCTCAATTATAAATTGTCTTAAATATCTTTTTGTTTTTGTAAGTAACTTAGTTACTTTTGTTTTAGGGGAAAAATTGCTCTAATGATGTGCTATGAGTGGCACTAGATAAGTTATTATGTCTTCTGAAAGTACTGTTGCAGATTCAGGATCAGAGACCTTTAGTTTTGCAGTTTATTTTTAGCTTCAGTAGCAAAAGAAAACTCAAAGTGGATGGGAAAACACATTATTTTATGGTGACAAAAAAACCTCAGTGACAAGTTAAGTAAAATGCTGATAACACCCCTCAAAAATGCAAGGAAAACATAAAACCAACCTGAGGTTCAGAGCACAAATGAAAAGTTTGGAGAAAGTTGACATTTTTGTCAGAATAGCTCAGTTAGCTGTGTATAAACTAGTTTTTTGGTTCTTTCCGAGGTTGGCATTTTGCTCCCACAGTTTGAGTCTAATTGCTTGTGCTTTCAATGTCCTTGGAAACAGGGAAGTAAGGAGGCCTCTTCAGGACTGAAGCACTCTTATGTTGTTCTGTGGATGTGAAAAACATCATTTAGGTGGAGTTCTCTCTCCTCTAAACTGATGTGTGTTCTGTGCCACAGTGAAATGACACATGTTTTCTAACAGGAAACTTGTTAACACTTTATAGCTTTTCTCACTTTTTCTCACACTGTTGAGTCAAACAGTGGCAGTCATGGCATTTCATGAGCAACATGTTCACTCTAGGGTTTTTGTTTCAAGTATACTGTGTTAAACTTATGATGGGTACATTTAATGGGACTGTTGCATTAAGAAGTACATATATTAGCTGCATAATATCACATAATCAGATGCTTATTGTTTTTCTTGTGTACTTAAAAGAACCTTACTTACAAACAAACTTTCAGGTCATGTTAAAACAGGACTATGAAACTTGAAAAAAAGGGCACTGTTGCGGGAATTTAATACACAAGGGGTTTACGTTTTACTGCCTTACATGGTCTGGTATGACCAGTGGCTCATAGTGGTCAGTGTTAGTAGATAGTAGAGAGTTTCTGAGTCAGTTTGAATATTTATCTGTAATTATAACTTTTGGCTTCAGGAGGCGCTGTTCAGCAAAACTTATATAGACTGTGTTTAAAATTCTACCTCTGGAAACACACTTTTATTTTGAACAATGCTGATCACGAATGACGTTCTTGGTGCACATCTCAACCTGAAAATCAATATGACATTCTTTGTCTTCCAGGAGTCAGTGAACCAGCCAACTATTTTTGGACAGAGACAGAGGTTATAATATCCTCTCATTTATGTCTGCTGAAGCTGATGAAGACTCTGAGAAGACGTGAAAGCTCTGGAAAAAGCTAGTAAGTGGACCTTGAGTTAGGAGTCCAATTCTCTGGATTAAACCAAATGTTATAAAACATACTTTTTAGAGTAAGCCACATGCAAAATGACATTTTCAAAAGGGAATATCACTCTGGAAACTGTGACTAACCAAAATCACACTGAGAAGAAAAATTGTTTTCCCTCAGAGCCGCGGAGGTAAATTAAATAAAGGACATTGATGGATTCCTTTTTGTTACCAGGTGTAATACATGAAGGAAAGGTATGAGGAGTGAACAAGGAGACAGGCTGTGAAACACTGAGGTGGGGATTAAATTGGGTCAAATACAAAAGTGGGGGTGATATGTTCCTCGGCAGGATCGGTACTGCATGGCACAGAAAAGCCATGGGCAATTCCCCATGTCCCACAGGCAGAAATGGATTAGAGGTGAGCACAGCCACAACCACACACACTGTGGTCTACCATTGTGGTGTGTGTGTATGTGTGTGTGTGTGTGTGTCACCATTTAACAAATCAAATGTCATTGATTTCAGCTGTGTGAAGAATTAAACTGCTTCTGTATATTCACCCACTGTCATTTGTTAAGCCATAAAGTCTGTCTCCTCAGTGAACTCACGCACGCGTTGTGCTAAATTTGAAAAAGCATCCTTGTTGCCGAGCAGCGTCAAAACAACAGACGCTCCAGATTACAGACCTACTGCAGTGTACTTTTGTCACTGTGTGCTGTATATTTTCTGGCTTCCATCCAGGAATCCCTCAGGCAACAATTATGAGTCTCACTGATCAATTTTGTCCCTTGCTGCCTTTCATTTGAACATGAATTTCCTATGAAGAACAAGGCTGTTTTAGTTATCTGTCACAGCGTATAACATTTATTTCAAAATTATGCTTGCTTTAGTGGTTGGGTAAGACTTTTGACCCCAGATAGCTCCTGGTGGGTGTGGGTGTACGGGAAAAATGAACATTGCTTAACACAAAAGCACTAAATGGCCGTAGTGCAGTTTTTCAGGTAGAACAGGTAGCAAGTCAGACGTAGTCAGAAGTAGAACAAGTAACACCAGGAAGGGGTTTCATATTTGTTATTTATGTCTAAATGCACTGGAAGATATCTTTGCACTTGTATGTTTTAGTTTTCTCCTACTGAAGTTGTCAACGCTGTTTATATTCTGTCATAAATTGTTGTTTGCAGTGTTTCACATTATTCCTGTCCTGAACTTAATGTGGCGAGAGGGTCAAAAGTAATCTGCATGATTTGAATCAATATTTCACGTTGGAAGTAACTCCCTTTACTTGATGCTGTTAGTTTCCTGCCGTCTTTTTCTACATGGGATGAACTTCCTCGGTGACCGTTCCCCAGGAAGTCTGAGACACAACTGGCCCAAACAAATCTGCTTCTCATTACCTGTCCTGATGAACCCAGTGCTGCTCACATCTCCTCTTTGGTACATCGGAGGCTGTGTGCCGTGCAGACAGACTTATGAGCTCATCTGTGTGTGAGAGACAGAGAGAGAGAGGAACACACCACTGTGCCCCAACACACTTCCTAACTGCTACCTACCGCTGCTCTGCCGTTGCCATGGATACAGTGCCCTCTCTCCCCCTCTCTCCTCTCTCTCGCGGTGGGTATGGAGGGATGGGGCTGGAGAGGAGTGAGGAGAGGAGTGAGGAGAGAAGTGGCTCTGGCTGCTGCCTCTGCGTCATATTCATACCAGTGCAGCTGAGAGCGCCCCCCCCTCCCTTCTCCCCTCCTCCTCCTCCTCCTTCCTTCCTTCCTTCCCTCCTTCCTTCCTTCTCATCATCCAATTTGCACACTGCTAGATCCCCCCTCCATTTGTGTCTCCTATCTGCATCTGCTGATCACAGTCTCCCTCTCTCTCTCCGCTGGCGCAGCTTGGTTTCATCTGCGTGGCTGACCCGGGCGGACTTTTTTTCGAGCGAGCGTGGGCGCAGAAGAAAGACAAAGGTAAGCGTTGAGATGGAGGATGTTTAAGAGTGTTTGTCTGTGTGAGAGAGTGTGGAGAAAAAGAAAAGGAGAGGAAGAGGAGTCGGGGGCATCAGAACAGCTGCAAGACAAAAGACTGAGAGGTAAGCACTGATGGCATGAACTCACCTGAGACAACAAGCATGCCACCAGGAGCCTTTTTCAGGATTTTGTAGGGAATTTAAGACGACACAGTGTTATCAGCGCACGTGAGCAAGTGTTAGTCTGCTGTCAGAGGACAACATACTAAGAGTGCATTAGTGCGTGATAGTAAGCCAGGCAGTTAGTGTGTCTGTGTGCAGTCACTTTGCTGTCAGACAATGTTATGGTACTGCTGCATGTTCCCACAGTGGAGACAAGGAGGCGAACGGAGGGGGAACTTCATTATTCACAGAGCGCTTTCTGAGCGATGTGCGGATGTGTTGACAGAGCGGGAACCTCTGTATCTGCAAGAGTAGGAGAGTGAGGGGAAGAGAGGATAGAGAGCACGCCTGACAGTGCAGTCAGTGGTAAAGTGCTCAGCTTCAAAGCCTAATCGCTCCTGGAAACAGAAGCCATTTCCCAAATCACATTCACGCACCCCTCCTATGTTTCTTCTCCCTGGCTCTTATCTCTTCTGTTTCTCTCTGTTGCAGCGTCGGGGATGCCGCTCTCTATCTCTCACATCTGCCTTTGTTTCAGAGTTCACCATTTTACAGTAGCAGAATCTTCTGTAAATGTCAGAACCCGCAGATCGCGACCCACAAGGCGCACAAAGGAGCGAATGGTGACAGAATAGCAGCGTGAGATGAGAGGACTCCAAGAGAGAGAAAAGAGCTTGTTGAAACAGAGAGACAAAAAAGTGTGTGAAGGGGAAATGAAAAGACGGGGGAGAAGACAAGTAACGGGAGAAGAAGAGGAGGCCCGCAGGGTTATTCATTGTGTCTCGGTCCCGAGAACAGTGTCTAACACCGTGTATGACATTTAACTGTGATGCCTCTGCCAGTGCGCTGGTGTATGGGGATTGTGCCTGTCAGCTTTCGTTTCAGTGGAGACAGTTGTTTGTCTTATGTTAGTATATTGGTTGTGAGTGACTGAGGTTGTTACACAAGGCTTGAACTCACTTGGGGGGCTCCTTTAGTGCAGCAGATACATAGATATACTAGACCAGCGGTTTGATGGAGCCCCGCAGGCCCGTCACATGAACCAGAGTGGCCCTAATATACGCAATCCGTCACATAATCTGTCACATTACAAATGAGACAATTTTGATGTATTTTCAACCAGATAGTATTTAACACTGATAACTTTATTAAAAGGGGATATTTTTACAAAAAAAAATTTTCATATAACTTAACAATTGTCAGGTTTGCGTTTGTACTACTTAGATTGAAATAATTTTATTATTAGTACAATTTATCCTCTACTGTTCACAATTTTTCAATTTCTTTTAGCTAACTATGCCAACGATTTATCCATTACTTTTAGCTTTACTTTTGCAACTGTGTTTAGCTACTGGAACAGTTTATTCATTAGTTTAGCTTTTCACCAATTTTCAATCACATTTACTGATATATTTAAACCATTTATCCTTTAGCCTACTTTTTAGCTAGCTATTTCAACAGTTAATTCATTAATTATATTCATTAATTCCTCTTAGCTAACCATTTAAACCATCTATCGACTACTTTTGAGCTAAATATTTAACCATAACCATTTATCCTTTACTTTTAGCTAACAATTTCAGCCATTTATCTGTTTCTTTTTAGCTAGCTAGGCCTATTTCAACCATTTAGCCATTAGGCTACTTTTGAGCTAAATGTTTCAACAAGTTATCCAGTATTTTTTAGCCAACTAGGCCTATTTCAACATTGTTTTCGATAACTGCCCTCTGCCCATTCGTGAACTAGTTTTTTAGAGAGTAAAAAAACTAGTTCACAAACAGCTGACTCAATATGAGGGATTCTTTTAAATGAGATCATAGTATCTATTTCGTCAAATTAGCTACTCTACAATCTTTCAAGGAACCCCATGGCAACTGCAGAGTTACCTCCTGGGCCACCATTTTTGTTGAACCACAGTTGACTGTACTGGCAGTCAGTTAAGACTGAAGCTCTATTTGCACTGTTTTCTTGCTTTCAGTCACACTGACTCAATGATACGGCTCAGTCTGTTATCCATCTGACAGGATCAGGTACACGAGCAACAAAGACATCCAGCTCATGGGAGTCAGTTATGCGCTCGTGTGTTTGTGTAGCGAAGTGTGAGATTATGAGATTATTGGCTCGGAGAACGGGTTCGCTCGAGCCAAGAGAAGTTAGGGGATGGACGGGAAGGGAAACCAGAGACATTGTGGAGGAAAAGGAAATGAAACAAAATCACATCAAGCCACGTCAAGCTGCAGAAAGGTCAAGGTAATATCAACAGGGTGAGGAGATTAAATTGACAGAGTGAAGTAAGATTAAAAAGCCAGAAAAGAGAGAGAAGAGGCAGAGGCCGCTGGGCAAACAGTCGGCAGTCACACTGTTTACATGCAGCTCCTGTTGAGTGTGAGCGTGTGCACATTTGTGCGTGCGCGCCCTTCCTGCCTCCCATGGGTCTCCAGTGTCCCTGCGCTCCAGGTGGGCTTTGCATTTTTAATCGATACTGTCTGTAGTGATTAACACCAGGCTTTTCTCGGCAGCAGAAAAACAGAAGGAAGTAGCGAGAGAGGGAGACAGAAAGAGAGATGGAAATCTGTCATCCACGAGGCAGGGTGTGTGAGTGAGTGTGTGTCTGTGCGTGTGTGTTTGTTCGGCAGTAATGACCCTCTGCCTCTGGGCTCCTACTGAGTATGTTTATCTCCCACAGCAGCGCAGGGCAAAAATGGACGATGCATCACTGCCACACACACACAAACACACACCATGTGCATTTTCTCCTTTTCCTCTCCTTTGCTCTAATTGCCTCCCTCTTGCATTCTCCCTTTCTCACACACGCACACACACACACACACTCGTCTGATTCCATATAACTTACTCCAGTCTCACATACCGTAAAGGCTCTTTCTTCCCATTTCACTCCTCTCTCATTTTCCCTCCCACTTGTGTTGCAATATGCCTATTAATGATGCAGCTAGAGCAGCACTGCCAACTTCCTGCCTCTGACAGAGAGAGAGGAGTGTAGTTGTGCTGTACATGCCCTGCTTTGTACCACTCCCTCTAATCTCTCCACCCCTCTCTGTCCGTGTTGTTTTTCCTCAGAGTTAGCCCATGCGAGCAGCGTGTGGACTGAGTGCAGCTGTTTCGTTCCGAGCGGAGCCCAACATGTGAGAAGATGTCTGTTGGAGGTTGCGCTTGTCCCGGTGAGTGCCTGCTCTCACTCTTTCTCCCTCTCCCTCTGCCTCTCGTCTCCCTCTTTCCGTGCTCAGTGGTGCTGTCAGAGAGATGACTTATGTAAAAGTGCTGCAAAGCCGCCTAGGGCCAACTGTGTGAGTGTGAGTTATGTTTGTGCACGCGTATGTGTGTGTTGGCGGAGCCGTGCTACACTCTCAACACATGTCCTAAAACAAGGTTATGGACTGAGGCTACCACACTTTAGGATTGAGTTGTTCAGCAGACCCTCTCAGTCACGCTAGCTTGCTGTGCAGCGGATCAATGGCTCTTTGAGTTTTGCCACATACACAGAGAGTGAGATATCAATAAGTACTTCTTTTCACTCTCTTTCTCAGCTTTATCGGACCACCGTACGTCTGCTTTTGATTGTTTCTGCTCTCATATGTCCAGAAGTGTTGGCGGAAACCACTGCTTACTATCCCAGGACTTGTTTTTCATATTTGTGCCATGGGTCAGAAGTGAATGGGACAGAAGTACTCTGCTTTACTAATGCTGGTCTCTCGAGATGAGTTTAAACCCATTAATGACGGCACTGTTCTCAGAGGTCCCCAGAACACTGTTTAAAGCTAGAAAGGTGGCAGGGTCCACCACATATAAACAAAGTCAAACAGTATGAAATTGTGTTGTCCTTTAAGGTCACTTTGTTTAGTCACTTTCTTCAGTTAGAAATATAAAGAGAGTTTGTTTAAGATCTTTCTCTTGTGATTAAAATGTATTCCCCAAAACTACATAGTGCACCTTTAATGAAGGCTCATTAATGGTTTGAACGCAAGTAAGAATTGATTTTGCTTGGAGTTCAGCTGCTAATGACAGCTCTTTGTCACTGCGACTTCCTGCGTGCTTTCATTTTTTGTGCCATCGTGACTCTTTAAATAAAGGTTACATAAAAGATGGTTCACTTATTGTCACTCAGCTTCCACACTCTGCTCTTGTGCTACCGTGTCAGAGCAAGAGGAGGCAAATCTAGAACAGTCTGTCTGTACATGTCAGTCTTTGGCAAGCAAAAATGTTTTGGCAGCTTTTATCCAGTAGATCTTGTAATCTGTTCTCTCCCACAGAGTGTTTGATCCCTTTTTTGACTTAGGAGCAATTTCTCTTTAACGATACCCCAGTGAGAGCAGGCGGGCTACAGAGACAGTTGCCTTGTGCACAGTGACAGCCTCGCAGTGCCAGGGGACGGGCTCTGTGAAGAACAAGGGAGCAAGTAACAGATAGAAATTGAATCGTAGCGTCTGCTCAGGGGGATCTAAGAGTGGACGGATTGAATTAGGGTGTCAGTATCATTTTAATGGGGCTGTTTTGATTCATTGGTAGTCGGCTATCAGATGGAATAAAATTAGAAAGGCCTCTGCTTGATGTTTTCCTCTCAGATCTTTCCTCCTCTCCACTATCTTGATTCCTCTCTCCTGTAGTTTTCCAGTATTACTCCCTCCTTCGTTCCCTCTGTTGACAGACTTAAGTGTGCAGCAGAAACTTTTAATGACATCCACATGTTTATGAAGGATGTACAAGGAAAGAGGTAGGAAACCAGAGAGCTCCTGCATGTGCAGGTTTACACATGCAGGCATGCGTGCAGATGTAGAGCATGCATGCACACTTGTACACCTTCACAAGGAGCCTGCTAGGACAAGTTTAGGCTGGCGGATCTCACAGATAACCGCCGAGCAACATTGATCATCACCGGTTTCCCTCTCCCTTTCTGTGCCTGTGCTGTAAATCATTATATTCGAAGGCTGGTTTGTTTATATTCTTCTCCGATGGCGGATTGGAAGATCCTCCCCGTCCTTTGTGTGTGAATCTGCATTGGAAAAACAAATCCTCTCTGATTCTAACATCGCTCTCTCTTCTCATCTGGTCTTTGTTTTGTTATTGGGTCAGAGTAATTGTAGAAGAGAGGAATCTCAACAGAGCATATTTGCATGTGACAGAATGCAAGCCATAATAAAGGACAGACTCCTCATGTCTGTCTCTTTCAGTGACAACACTGTGACATCCTGCTGTTGTTGTGACTTTGCTGTGAATCAGCCTTTTTAGGGCTTTGTTCCCCACATGAAGGAGATCCGTCCTAACACAGTGGAGCCAATCACGTCCTTTGTTCCGACTAAATGGTAAAAATAGATTGCCTGTGAGCTGAAGATACCCCCCCTCCACTCTCACATGCACCCACTCAAGCATGCGCTCCCCTCTGCTCACCCATCTCACTCTAACCCCTCCCTCCCATTTCTGCCTTCCTCATCTCTCACTCTCCCCCTCTTCCTCTTTCGCCCTCTCTCCCTCTTTCCCTCCCTCTCTGTCACTCCCGCATCCCTCGCTCACTGCCTTTTGCAGTAGCAGCGGTGTTACCTCATGCAGAAAGTCACATGGCTCCTGATTGGAGAAAAGTGACTTAAGGCAGAGCCAAGATGGCAGCCAAACAGCCAGGGCTTTTTTGATTACCGTTACACAACAACACGACTGGCTCGGCTTTATCTCGCTGCACTGAAAGCCTGCGCCTCTCTTTCTTTTCCTCCTCAGTTCTTCACTTCTTCCCCTCTCCTCATCCCCCTCCTCTCTCCTACCCTAGTGAGTCTCTCAGATCTTGTTTGCTAGATCAAAATGGCTGTGTGTGCAGAGGCAGAGAGAAAGAAGGAATGCGTGGGAGACAGAGATGCTGGGGAGTCAGAGAGATGGAGGGGGGGGTGCAGAGTGGAGACGAGCTGTAGTGATGTCACATCTGCTGCAGGCCGACAGGATGGCAGAGGAAAGCTGCCATGTGCCACACGGCCGGGAGGAGGCGGAGGATGGGGAGAACACTAAACGTGTGGGAAGGAAAAAATGTTTTTTTCTATCAAAGCACACCTTTATTTGCGAGAGATGTGCAAGCTGCAGTCTTTAAAACATGAAAGCGTGTTCAGTGCCGAGGTAGAAGCTGACGGTAACAGTGCTCAGATTGAAACAGAGCTGAAAACAAAAGGTATGAGGACAGACGCAGAGTTGTTTGAAAGCTTTCTGCCATACCTCTGTGCCACCTGTGTGTATGTGCATGTGTGTAGGTTTGAAAGGCTTTTGTGTATATATAGCTACAAATCATCAACCAGATTCATAGTTTTTTTTAGACTTTATAAAAGTATTTTTAATTAATAACCTAATCGCCAGACTGAATGTTGGCAATGAACATTTCTGCAAATCGTAGATATGTTGAAATTTTACCTTTCTTTAGGTTCTATTTTTTACTTTATGTTGCAACAACAATGTGCTTATGGTCGAGTTAGGTCGAGGCACAAAAACCGCTTGGTAGGGGTTAGGAAAAGATCATGACTGGCTTTTGGTCACTGCAAACACGGCTGAAGATGTCCTGAGGTCTCCTTGAAAATATCCAGCAGCTTAACACTTACAAATGTTTACAAGCTGTTTACGAATGTTACAAATGTAAATATTGCAGTTAGCAATGCCCTCCCTTCTATCTACGTCACCACATGACCGTGGAGCGGTAATCCCCTGACACAGCAGGAAACAGAAGGGTCCTGCTCCCTGCGTGTTCACAAGCATCCAGGACCGCCTCTTTATGGAGTCCTCTGTCCTGATTGGATAAAGTGGGCAGGGATACCAAAAAAAATATTTTCAATATTTTCTCTTTTACTGCATAAGTGGGGGGAGGAGAGACATGGGTTACTGACCAAACACTCTATAACAGTGATTACTGTTGGAATATAGAGCTATTTAACACTCACTTTAATGCAAAAATATCACTTACAGCAGCTTTAAACAGTCTCAAAATGTGGTCACTGGCCACCATCACCTCCACCTCACAATATGAAAGACAGGTAATAAACATGTAATGTGACCATGATATGACACATTTTGTAAAAATGTCAATATGATATATAGCCTATGACATATACAAATGTGAACGTACCAGTGGTCTGCAAAAACGTTAATTGCCAACATTTTATCCTGGCGACTGGGCTGTGAATGACCCAGCTGATTCAGCTTCTGATTGATGAGATGACTTGTTCAAAGAGAATAAGCATCTAAGTTTATGCAAATCAAGGCAAATATTGATATTTTCAAGCTGTTTCAAGGAATCAGTCAAGTGTCCCCTGAAACCGAGAATCAGCGCATCGAGGCTTGAATTGATGACGTCAGCAGGTGGAGGTGGAGTTGGTGGAGTTGTACTTGGAATTAGCGTCAGACTGACTCATTAGGCTTACAGAGTGTGTGTTTGAGATATGACATTGAAACAAGGGTTGTTTGAATGAAGGGCTTCATGTTGCGAATTAGACAAAGTGTCCACGCTCCAGTGAAATCAAGTGCTGTGTCATGGTTGTTTCATTATTCACAATCTGTGGAGCGGCTCCAAGATCAGTCCCTAAATAACATCGTCACTGCAGTCTGCGTCTCGGGTGTTCAGTTTAAGAGCAGACATTAAAACTGAGCTGTGCAGCATTATTTCTATTTATTTTGTTACATCACATTATAGATTTGAGTTTGGGTGAGACATTTTTCCAGGACACGACAAGGGCAGCTACAAAAATGACCACCTTACAGTTAAAACTGCACCTCAGGGATTGGCTAATTCCCCCTGCACTCAGAACATTGACCTCTATCATTGCAATCGCCGCGACAGCAACCCTCGCATACAATCTTTCTGTTGGTTATCCTTCAATTTATCTCGAACACATGCTGTTCAACTTCCTCCTGTCAAGCCACAGCAGCATCCTCTGGGTGCAGTCCATGTTCGCTCTGTCTGCTGCCTTGTTGCTATCACTACCAGTCAGGTGTCACAACAGTTTCCCTGACAGTTTTGTGCCTCCGCTGTGGCGTTTTAGAAAAGCAGCAACAGGAATCTGAACATGCTGCTCAACAGCGCTGTCTTCAGATTTTTCTCTCCACCGCTTCACTATCTCTGTCAGAAGCTTGCAAAACAGCAAAACAGACACAGTGTGTCTTCGGAAAAATGCTTTCAGGGCATTTTTTATTAACACCAGCCTGTGTATGACATGTGTGAGGTCAATTCAAACTTGCTAACAGCTCACCTTAGTTTCTTTACCAACATCAGTGTAAAAGGTGTCTAACTGTACCGAGGTTTGATTAATGCACCAAAAAATAACAAATCAGATCTATTTTATATTTTTCTTAAGTATAATTTCCTATGACTATGCATGGAAGGCATTTTACTGTATATGCACTCAGCCTCTGCATAAAATAGTACAGGTAAAGTGGTCTTCGGAGCTGGGTATCTATAAATACAAGAGGGCACATCACATCTGGTGTCGTAGAAGACCAGCTTTCCGGTGACTAAAATAGGACTTAGCTCTCGTTCATGTGACTGCCATGTTCTGATGAAGCCTTTAATGTTATCGCTGCCTGCTATGTACGTACTCAATGTGACTCTTGCTGAATACAGATGAAATCAATTCTGGGAACTGAAACACTCCCGCAGCGATGCATGCAATATCCCATATTTTGTGCAACGTAATCCCCTCTTCCATTCGGCCCATCTTTAATAGATTTATATAATGATAATGGAGGCTAGTAGTAAAATATAAGCCTATTGTGCATGTAAAAGTTACTGATTGTTATAATCATGGACAGGGCAGATAAAGCTAAAGATCGAGTTACATGACACAAATGGAAATGTCATTGTTTTTAGTACTGCTGCATGATATGGTGAGTAAATCATTTTGCGACTAGTAAACTATTAAACTATTTAAATTAGGATCATTTAAATTAAGATTTTTCAGCTAGGGCATCTCTGCGGCACTACAAAACTTATTATAATGATGTTTTGTCAAACATTTGACCTTGAAAGGAGAAAAGTTATGCTCATTGTCAGTTTCATAATTTCATTTTGGGTTACTTCTCGAATAGGTTTACATACTGTAATGCTCAAATAACACATCAGTTTTCTCATCCTGTACCGTGTTTCAGGAGCAGTGTTTTCTGTGGGAGACCTTTGACCTTTTAGCTTTCAAGATCTTTTACATGCGCTGAACCTCTATGAAACACTGAAGGAAAGAGGAAAAAGTGAAAAAGCATCACAGGTGTCCTCTTGAATCTTGCAATTGGCCATATTGCAGTTTCAATAATGTTTTGATGAATTGTGCAGCCCTAATGTTAGTTGAAGGGGCTCTGTGCAACTTCTGTGTTGTGCTGGAAGCGGGTCGTTAGTTAATGATACCGGACTCCACTTCTAAACTAACCCCTTAGCTGCTGTTGCTTTTTGTTAGCAGAGCCGAGAGACGCACTGAGACAAGGCATAAAGTCACATCCTATTGACTGTCATAGAAAATCCAACCTTCACAAAGAAATCCACAGTCCAGCAGCATTAGACATCTTAAACAACATGTCCACAGGCTTGTACAGGCAACCAGGAGAGACGGGGAAAGTCTCATTTCATGTCATGTTACAATCAGCTCACATATAGCTAACAAAAATATAATTTATACATGTAAAATGCTACAAATGTTACATAGAGCCCCTTTAAAAACCCTACTTAGTCGTGAATAGGGCCCAGTATACTCCTGGGTACAGTTCATTCTATTCAGTAGCACGAGGAAGATGTTTGCAGCTTTTGCCAGCAGAGGGAGGTGCTGTTCTGTCACGTCTCCCCGTGTCAGTCCATCAACACTGAACAGACAGCAGACTGGGGAATCATCCTAGATCTGGGCCTGTGTTATAACAAAAAGCTTTGGTCTTTCTTTTATTCCCTCTTGTAGCTGTTTCATAATTTATGTTCTGTCATAACTACAAAGGCAGCTCTGTAGGTATGAACACGGTTAATATACCTGGAAACCCTTTTGGGTTTGTTTCTTTTTTCCAGAATTTAACCAAGTGATGCAGGATGCAGCACTATAGCTGAACAATACTGGTACTTACATGGTTCCACTCGGTAAGGAACAATCTGATAAGATGCAAAATGTACTCCAGCTGTTGTTAGGACAAGAAATTCCAGGTCCAAGCAGTGATATGGATTGTTCGATTTTGTTTAAAAGATGCAACCCACAATTCAAGAGAAGCTATTTTTGATCTCAAGCTGCAGCAGATACTGTTTGTACATCTCTGCTCTATGTCTGACGTGTTCTTTATACACTAAGAGTGACTGGTGAGGCTCAGATGTGTTTACCCTCTCACTGAATTGCATTTTTTCATGTCTCTCTGCCGCACTTCTTGCTTATATAATTCTACAAACTGACTGGCAGCTCAAGTGAAAAGCCCCAACAAATTGAGCTTTAAAAGCACTTTAAGACCACAAAAGGTCCTCCAGCCTTCAAATGTATTGCTTGTAAACATTAGAGTGGTTATTGATTAAAAGTGAAGCAGCAGATTATACCCTTACATAATCTGAGGCTATGACAGGCTCAGGACTGCGGTCTAAAGGATTTGAGTCATCAGCCAAGTCAATCATTTTTCATAAGCTTTAACAAAGTTGGTTTGAATTATTAACTAGTTGTTGTGTTAGTGTGAACAGAATGTTTGAATCACACTCCATGGATTTAATAAGGGATTTGTGGCCTCGATCAGGCAGTTTTTTCTCATTTTGGGATTGTTAAAGTCAGGACGAACTGTACAGGACTGGATGACCAATGCTAGTTCAAATAGCTCCAGCCCCAGAAAATCAATTTCGTCATGACTTAATTCCTCAGGGCTGATTATTCCTCATGAATTAGGTTTTAGAGCCCCGACGATACAAAGCTTTTAGAATTGCACCAGCTTGGAAAAATGTTCTTAGACTCCCTGGGATATAATCCTGCCAGTTTTTGGACTGTGGTTGAACACAACAGCTTCCGAACTCAAAAAATGAAAGGCATGTAACATTTGATTGCAATGACGTCTATTGTTAAGTTTCTAAATACAACATTTCTTTATTCCTCATGAAATGTGTTGAGATATATTAAGGGACTATAGATTTCCTTCAGTTTTTCTGAGACTACAGATGCTAATAAAATGACAAACTAAGTGAAGCACGTACAATAGAAAAATAAAAAAATAAGATAAGGTGAAATATTATTTATTCTGATGGAAGTTTGGTATGTTCGTACAGATTTAATTCATTTCAGTCTGGGTGATGACTGATGATTCTTTCACCACCATATCTGATACAGACTTCCCTAAATCTAAACTAACTTGTGGAAGCTGGAGAACAAGCCAGAGAGGTCCAATAGTTTCTGTTAAGTAGATGTTTAATGTGCTCTGGTCAAATCCTTAAATAGGTGCCATGTTTGAATTTATGGCCATCTGAATCATAAAGTCATAAATCTGAGAGCAGAGTGACAGGTTGTATCTGCAGGCATGTCTGCAGTGGGGGAAAGTAACTAAGTACATTTACTCAAGCACACACTTGAGGTACTCTGTTACATTTAGGCCTATTTGATATCTTTAGTTACTAGTTCCTTTTCAGAAAATATAATCAACAAACACAATATGAATAATATTACGGTTAAAACAAGATTTTATTTATCCCTTGATGAATATCACAAGCTACCAGGCAGTATAAACAGTCAAGATAAACCCCCTCCTGCTGCAACATGAAAGAAATGTACATAATGAATGCATTAATAATTATTATTCTATATTATAAATAACCATTATTCTTACTCTCGCTGCCCCCATCTTTATATTTTCTTCTCATGTTTATTCATTTACTTTTATTGAACCAGGGAGGAATAAAAATGAAGTCTTTGTTGTTATTTGTTCTCTTGTATCTCTTTTGACTTTTGCAGTGGAATGAGTAGGTTAATCCCTCTCTCCTGTCAGTCTGTTAATGCATATTATAACCACATCCTTGTCTCTGTTTCTTGTAAATGCCAATAAAAAACATCTGATAACAATAAAGTATTAGTATTAGAACCATTATTAGTAGTACTTTTACTTGTACTTTGAAGTATACTATGCAGCTGGTTTGGACTATGTGAGTTGCTGATATTGAATATATACAGCATGATGCTGCAGACTTGAATATATTTTCCCACCAGTAAAAACTGTGCTGAGGATTGAAATAGGCTGAAAAGTGTCCCTCTCATAGGGGACCCACCTTGTTCCACTCTGGGTCGCACCGGTGCACACATGGGTCTCGGACGAGACAAACTGGGGCCCGAGTGAGGGAGGCAGGGCCGTGTCTGTCCCGGTCTGTGAGTCGGGATGGGCGGAGGAGCCTGGAGGAGGCGGGGCCTTTGTTTGTTCGTGTCTCGGCTGGCAGGAACAAAGGGTCCTGTAGTAGTAGTAGATAGGTAGCACCGTCCACCACACAGATGACATTTAAAACGTGTAGTTGGGGATTGCACTTTGACAGGAACCAGGGGAACTAGTTGGAGTGTTTTACTTCCCGTCGCTTGCTGTCTTCTTTGGGATCCTCGGACTGCATTATCACCGGTCGGAGCTGGAGCTCTCACCATCCAGCCGCTCCGGCTAGCAGCGAGGCTAGGTGGCTAGAAACACCGAGCGGAGGTGTTGAGCAACACCGCGTTTCGGTGGACCTTTCTCTGCAGGTAACTCAAACTTAAAGCCGCCACACTTTAGCAGCAACACTTCTTCATAATAAGCCACCGAAACTGTTTTTAAACATGCACGGGAATTAATGAGTGGATTGCGTTGATGACGGGAGTTAGCAACTAGCTAGGTTTTAATAGTTTAGCAATGGCAACCGTCCCCTGCAAACGCTCACTGAATGCGGCCCTGCGGCTCAGTTGACGCCTGGTCCTGTGTGTTGAAGTGAATACTGTCGTGTTGTTAAATGTCGGCTGTGCATGCACACAGGCAGAGCAATAAGTTGACACCAGTATGCAGTGCAAGTATGTGTCTTCGCACATTGCTCTGGATGTTTTATTGGCTGAGGGCCAGCCTCTGGATGCAGCTCTATTGTTTGCAGTGAACAGTTTGGGCGGACTAAACTGCACCAAAGTGCCACTATTTAAAGTTAGCCTTTGTGAGAGTCGTTATGCAAGTGATTTTAATCAGGCTCTTCTCTCTAAAGGATGCAGGAGTCATTCATCTCTATTTGTCATGTGGGCCCCAACTCAAGATGTGATGTCTGGCCCGTGAAATTACATGTTTATGTTGGTGTGGGTCCTCCTGACTGGCCTCTTTTTAGGGTGTGTGTTGCTGTTATGTACAAGGGTAAAATAATATATGTGTCAGCATTTTTGCAGGATGTGAATGCACAATGTGTGATAGAAATTAAGATATCTTCTTGTATTTGTTGCAGTTGAATTTGTTTTCTGCACAATGTGCATTAAATTGAACGACTTGGGTTTGAATGCTGTCTGGGGCTAATGGCTGGTGGTGTTGGCAGGGGTGCTCCTATAGGTCAGACAACCATTGTTGGGTGCTCCTGAGCAGGTTCACCCCCATCGTAACGGGGAGGAGAAGATGACCTGCCATGACTTTTGCATGTATACTGAAGCAAGGAAGAAAAGGGTGAGAGTAAATGAAGGAGGAGCTGTTCAAGGAGCCTACATCAGAGTTCACAGATGCATTCTTTCTGCCTCAATTTGTCTTCAGCTAGCATTTGTCGAGTACTCTGTCTGCGGGGTTCATCAAAAGTGATGTGAAAAGCTTAAAAGATGGAGCTTAGCGAGGTTTGATCCTGCATTAGAGTGGCCCATGTCAGATGTTCATGTTTCTCCCCCCTGCCGGGTTTAATTTGATACAATCGCCATTTTATATGCCGAGCTGACAGTGACCGACTGTTGTGCATAAATTGTGCCTAACAAATTAATATTATGCTGCCTTCAGGTGCCTGTTGGGAATACCAGATTTACAAGCAGTGCTCACATAAACAACATTACCGAGGGGGCAAATACAGGAGCAGACAGGATTTTCTAATATCTCAAAGCTGCCAGTATCTATTTACTCTATTATGAATGTATCGCCCCCACATGAAATTCCTCTAGTTGACTTCACGTTTTGTATCTGTGCTGAAAAAGTGGGCTAAAAAAGTGGGCTAACTGGAGGGTGGTTGTGATGGGCCAGATTGGGTCAAATTTCCAAGGGTTGTTTTTCTCAGACATCCCAGTCAGCCGCTGCCTGCTTGGGTATAAAATATCTTTGGTCGGACCTAATTACATGCAGCCGCTGTCTGTGTGAGGTCTGCTGAGTAGAGATGCAGAATAGATGTTTTCTCAGAGCCCTGAATTGTTTGAGTATGAATGGCTTATCTGGGCAGACAAGGGTTAACAACAGCCAGGCTAGCGAGTGGGGGGATGGGTGGTAGAGGCAAGTAAAGGGGGAGACACACACACACACACACACACACACACACACACACACACACACACACACACACACACACACAGTGCAGTGCATGGTTAGTATCTCATGGGGCTGTATGCAGAGAAGAGGGTTCACTATAATGGTACAAGAACACAAAGAACATACCAGAGCACTTCCTGTGTTTGTATCCCCCAATTTCACTGATTGTTTTCTCAGATTTCTGCAGGCTAATAAATATTGCTGCCCCCCCCCACCACCACCACCCCCGTGATGATTTGTTTTCTTGTCCATTTAGCAGATTGAAGACGCATTAGATAATGAAAGCAGCAGGAAATTGTTTTGGCAGCGGGTTTTTTATTTGAGCAAATCTCAACAAAATCATCCAACATTAGATTACTTAGATGATGCTGTGATTTGAATGAGCTAAATCTAAAGTAATCTAAATCTCCTCTAAATCTCTGCTCTTTTTTTTCTTCTCCTCCTTCTCTGCTGTGTGCTTGTGTGCAGGCTGTTCGTCAAAGTCATTCAAGCTGTACTCTCCTAAGGAGCCCCCCAACGGCGGCAGCTTTCCCCCCTTCCACCCAGGCGCTATGCTGGACAGAGATGTGGGGTAGGTCTGGGTTATACTGTCAGAAATAAAATACGTCTAAAACTAGGGCATCTTTTGAATTAATTTAGTATTTTAAACATGGTATTTATTACTTTCATGATGTCTCCATTTTACTTAACTGGAAGCTGTTCGTTGTTTTATTATTTACAAAAAATTACAAAATATCTATTTTTACGTGCTGATTATTTTTTTTATAAATATTTGTATTGATGTTTTATAGCTTATATTTTTGTTTTTCAGAGCATTTTCCTCTAATTGCACTGTTTGATCACCTCATCTTAGATAACGACATTGGAATAAAACCAAATGAGAGTTGACTGCACAGAAGCAAATGTTGCTAAAAAGGCAAAAATATTAGAATTTATTTTTCTACACCTCCCCTGTTATATAACAGGGAATTTAATCTGAAAACTTAATAACTTAACTAAAATGTTAGTCATGTGTGATAAACAGGGCCTTGAAATAAATATATTGGCCATAAAAAGTGAGGTTTTTGTAGCTCTTAGATTAAAGTTCAGAGGTCATGACATATGATACGTTTGCCAAAAAGTATTAAAAACACATTATGCATGATGTTATTTGTGTTTCTTTGAAACCGGTTACTAATATTTGTATTTTTCGTTCCTCCTAGGCCTACACCCATGTACCCCCCATCATACATGGAGCCTGGAATGGGGTGAGTACACAGACACTTGAAGAGGGAATTTACAGTTATGGTTTGACATCGTTTTGAAGGAAATTATAAAGTGTTGAAGCTGTGTGCATTTGTGTTATAAAATGTTTTCATTATATTTGCCTGAAATTAACTTAACTTTGGGTCCACTCCTACAATTTTTTAACACTGTGGGTGAAGAAGAGCCACTGACGTAACTCAGACAGCGGTGTTGAATTCCCCTGTCTTGTGCTTCAGGAGACCCACACCGTACGGGAACCAGACAGATTACCGGATATATGAGCTGAACAAAAGGCTACAGAATTGGACAGAGGTGAGAGTCGCTTCCTCATTCACACAGAACTCGACACCAAATTGTTGCTGTACAGAGACACAGCATGAGTGTTTCATTTTCAAGTTGGTTCTGATTACAGTCCATTGTCTTCTGCAGCCCCTGTGAACTATTTACTGCCGCCATGTTTTCAGATTTTCCCTCCCAGCTGCTGTTTATGTGTTCCTATGTATCCATGCTAGGGATTTTGTGAGAAATTAAGCCCGAGAACTCACAGACTTAATTTACATTCAGGCTCTAATAGGATTATCTGATCAACCTGGCTAAAACGTAATTGGAGTGCCAACTGTTTATATGCCCGAGTGCACAGCTGAGTAGATGTTGTGAGTCATGCTTTTTATATGCACATTACAACAAATACATGCACATTAACCTCTGTGAACAGTTTTCTGTCCAACAACTGCTAACGTCTAAAAAGCAGCATGTCTGATTCAGGAAGTTAATCCCTTCAATTCACTTTTATTTGTTCTTCCGCACCGCACCATTTCTGCTTAAGAGCCCCACGCATTAATGTGGATGACTATATAAAGCATGCACATGTTCTCACATTATTTGCAAACTTTCAGTGGTTTACAAACTAAGAGCCTTATGACCATATTGTAGGGAAGACGATTAGATGGGTTATAGAAGTGTTAAAATTGAAGAACCCAGAGCTTCTGCTTCTTTTTTTTAGTGGTTTTACTACATTCGCTATGTTTGTTTATTCATGTAGTCTCATGTAACTTCCTCACCTCTTTATAGCAAACACAGCCCCTATTGTTCTTGATATCTAATTATTTTTAACAGAGAACATATAGCATCTATTCTGTGCCATTTTGGCAAAACTAAGAGTAACCATGGTTCTTCTTTTTTCAGGACTGTGACAATCTCTGGTGGGATGCCTTTACTACAGAGTTTTTTGAGGATGATGCCATGCTCACCATCACTTTCTGTCTGGAAGATGGACCCAAACGATATAGTAAGAAAGGAAATATTGTTTGTTTTTAATTTTGATACTTTTCTGTACATGAAACATAAAGTTCCATATATTTTATGTTGATATTTTGTTTATCTTTTGAATTTACTTGAGCATTTTATCCAATGATAAGGATTGGCTGTTTGCAGCATTGTGTATATCCTCCATGTTTATTCTATCATGTCTGTGTCAGATTCTGATTCCACTTTCCTTATGTGGGTGATTTAAATTTCATTGTGTTGATCATCTGTAAGTATTCATTTGATTTGTTGATAAAATTATTATTTTCACCCGCAGCCATCGGCAGGACGTTGATTCCACGATACTTTCGAAGTATTTTCGAGGGGGGCGCCACTGAGCTGTTCTATGTTTTGAAGCATCCAAAAGAGTCCTTCCACAGTAACTTTGTGTCTCTCGACTGTGACCAGTGCACCATGGTGACCCAGAACGGCAAACCTATGTTCACACAGGTACAGATAATCTTTTCACAGTGGATGAAAAATGTGTAGCCTTCCCTCTCCTTTCTGTCCCCGTCTAACTTTTATTTCTCTCTTGTGATAAGGTTTGTGTGGAGGGCCGCCTGTACCTAGAGTTCATGTTTGATGACATGATGAGGATCAAGACGTGGCACTTCAGCATCAGACAACACAGAGAGGTCCTACCGAGGAGCATTTTGGCTATGCATGTGAGTTGTGGCTGGAAAAAACACACACACGTACTCAAATCCACATACTATACATGCAGTTATTTATCTCACCTTCTTAACCCAATCACAGGATCCCCAGATGCTCGACCAGCTGGCTAAAAATATCACCAGATGTGGGCTGTCCAACTCCACGCTCAACTACCTCCGTGTAAGCAAATTTCGGTTTTGATCAGTCACTCATGTAACCTCAGCTACACATGCAACAAGCTGATAACACACCTACATGTCTCTTGGGTCCCTCTCTTTCTCTCCTAAAGCTATGTGTGATATTGGAGCCCATGCAAGAGTTGATGTCCCGGCATAAGACCTACAGCTTGAGCCCGAGGGACTGCCTGAAGACCTGCCTCTTCCAAAAGTGGCAAAGAATGGTAGCACCTCCAGGTAACACACACACCTTTTTGAAATTGCCAGTGGCATTTGACATGGTTGCCCTGACAGTCATAAAGCTATGAAGTACTCAACAAATCAGTATGCAATTGTGTGACCTTATCTGCAACAAGCCTCGAGACAACTGATTGATAGATATTTAAATACTTCATTATGATGCATATCTTATCCATTTGTCGACTTGCAGCTGAGCCAGCCAGACAAGCTCCAAACAAGCGGCGGAAAAGGAAGGTGTCCGGCGGAAGCACCGTGAGCTCCGGCGCAGGCAGCAATAACAACAGCAACAGTAAAAAGAAGAGTCCAGCCAACAGCTTTTCACTCTCCAGCCAGGTACCTGTAAGCATTACATCTACTTGACCTCTATCTGCACCTCCCAGGTTCAGCTGAGCAAGGGATGGAAGGATAGGACAGAGGGTGGAGGGGCTGGAAAGAAAGGCAAGGAGGTTAGAGAGTTATTTTGTGGGTATGGGGGGGTAGCTGGGGCTGTTAGTTTGTTTAGAAGTAGTTGTAGCAGCAGGTCAGGGTAGCGATAGCGTCTGGAGGTGGGGTTGGGTTGATGTAGGGGTTGATTTCTGTAATTCTACTAAGAATGAGTAGATTTAGTTAGCAGACCCCCTGATGTGAACCAGTGATGGGCAGTCCCTGGTCCTCTGGGGCCACAGGTTTATGGGTTTATATAGACGAGGTACACATGACCTCCATCTCTAAGTAATATATTTTGGGGTAGGGTTTCCTTGCTCTGATCTCCAGTGGGACAGTTAGGTTTCTCTCTAAATCTGCTGTGTCAACCTGGTTTTAGAGTTACCACTAAGTCTATCAGAGCACATGATTCACACAGCACTGCTGTCTTTGCTTACTTGGTTGCTTGATTGAGCGAACGAGACCCGAGGTGGAATGAAAACCCCCCCGATGCAGCACTCAAGGATCAGGGATGCCCACTGCTGGCCAGTAGGGAGGGCCCTCGACCCTGATTCTCGGAACAGGGGCAGGGAGTCAGGGCCACATGGACTACTGAACTGTCATTGTCCTGATGTGATTGGGTTCAGAATGAGAGGACACTTAATACCTCAAGATTTTAACACTTTGTCCCTAAAACCTAGCTTGAATTACCACTTATAATGCATTTCATTAGTTAAGTTCATTTGTAACGCCAAGTTAGATCGCACCTAGACGATAGGCAAAAAAACGCTACAGTTACATCTCGTCCGTGCAGCCAGTCATTCCGCGCACCCCCCTGTATTATGGGGATAATATGTACCGGCCCTTGCTGTCCCCTTTAGGACGTGATGATGGTGGGAGAGCCCACACTGATGGGAGGGGAGTTTGGTGACGAGGACGAGCGTCTGATCACGCGGCTGGAGAACACGCAGTTCGATGGGGCGAATGGCCTGGAGGATGAGGACAGTTTCAACAGCTCGCCTGCACTGGGGGCACATTCGCCCTGGAACAACAAGGCTCCCTCCAGTCAGGAGAGCAAGAATGACAACTCCCAGTCGTCCCAGTAGAGTGCTGCGGTCCCAGCCAGCCCCTTTTTTCAATGCTTAAAAAAAACCTACTGGGACCCACCTGAGCCAACACACTAGCGAGAGGAGTCAGGGAGGGAGGCCTCGAGCACTTTTGTTCAATTAATTTTTGTTTGTTTTGTTCCGTTATGTTATTTTGAAGACAAAAGGAGAGTGGTCAGGGAAAGGGATAATAGCTGATGGACTGGTAAAGCTCTGTGCTGTCACATGAAGGACAGTGTCAGCAGAATCCCACTCGCTCCCTCACATTGTTGCACATGATCAGTGGTGCTCAGCCTTGGCCCTTGTCTGCTCGGCTCCAGTCAGTCCTCTTAGAGGTGTGGTGAGAGTGGCGGGGTGGCGGTGTGTGTGAAAGTGTGTTTAACCCCCCATCATCGCTCACCACAGCGTTTGAGCCAAAGTTGTCAGAGTGCTCGCCATGGCGGTCCATGTCAGTGGGTTCTTGTTCCAACCTCGGGTCTCTCGGGCGTGCGTTTTCCTTCGACGAGGCACCTCGTTGTTTCTGTTGTGCTCATGTCACAGGGAAGAAATGCTTAGCTTTTATTTAACTTATTTTTTTGCAGGCTGCAGAGAACTGTGTGCACTCTTAGTATCAAAATTCAACGTTCGGTTTTTAAAAACTCAATCATTTGTTTTTGTAGGACCTGGTTGGAACAAAAACCTGTACAGTGCCGGAGCTTGAGGACCGGAGTTGAGAACCACTACGCTAAATCTTAAACACACACACACGCACCACACACAAACACTGAAACAAACACACACACACATGCATACACCCAGACACACATTAACACACATACTCACCTACAACTACAGCATAAAACATTGAGGTACTGGAGAGAGGTGGTACGCAGCATGTCTGGACCAGAGCACCAGACGCTACAGAAGTGTGTTTTCATTTTCTATGTTTTAGACTTGTTTTGAATTTTTCTTTTTTTATTTTTGTAAACAATTTCTAAAAAATAAACAGATTAAAACAAGCAAGCAAACAAAAACACCCCAGAATATTCTTTGCACTGTTTTCCACTATTAACTCCAATCTATTTTTCTTATGAATTGACGGTGTATTTTTTTTCTTTTCTATTATTGCTAATGTAAGAACTGTAAAACATCTGAAACCTGCAGTATATTAATGTATAAGTATTGCTGTTAGATCATTCTTATTGTGATGGTAATAACTTTCATGTAAGTCTGTGCTTGATATAATGTCATCCATCTGTGTCAGACGTCACACTGTCACCAGGTCCATTGGCTTCAGTGCTAGAAAACGGGTTGGGGAGAACATGGCTAGTGTTTAAATACTGTACTACATCTTGTTTGATGTGAGTCCAAAGCAGCACACTGGAAACCACTTTCCCCACTAAATTTCCATCAAGCGCCTGGTTTGGATCTGTTGACTTGTCATTGCAGAACTGTTTGCTTTGTCTTGAAATCTCTATCTGGGGGTCCTCTCTTCAGCGAACATAGAAACAGAAAACTTCTCAAATTTGCTACTCAAAAATATTTTAAAAACAAGTTTTGACAGGATTGTAAAATAAGAAAAAAAAAAGACTTTTGTATTAACTTAAGTTTCCCAGAAATGTTTTTAATCACAATTAAGAAAGCTGCAGACCAAGGAGCTACATGTAAAGATTCTTTAGATATTGATTACACTGTGCTGTTTTATGTTTTATGAAGAATCATTTTGTTGGCTTTACTCCTCATGTTTGTGTCTGTGCTTGTATATTTTTAGGTAGTAATTTCTGTAAAAGTTATTCTATGTATTCCTCCCTAGATCTATGAGAAACTCAATCTAATGTAAAGAGATGAAAAGCCTCTTAAAAGTTTTTTTAAACGTGATTTTTAATGGTACAATCACTGATAAAAGAATTTTGCCCTCATTTTAGCAAACTGTATTTATTTTTCTATGTACTGACATTCTGTTTAGATCCCAGCCACCTGTACAATACTCATGACAATATATGGAGGGGGTTTGTGGGGCTGCTGAGTCAGTTAATGCTAATAGAGGTCATTCCATTACTTGTGTTTTTAGACATGTGGCTCCCAAGTTACTCTGGCCCGTTTATCACGATGGTTCAGTACGTTCACATTAAAGATATATTTAATAGCCAGTTTCTTCTGTTGTAGGTTCCTGATCTAAAGAAAAACACCAGATCCCTTGAAAATCAATAAATAAATGTTAGTCATCATCTGATGAACAGCCTCGTTCCTTGGATGCTGGAAATGTGCCACAGTGGTGCAACATTTGGTAAAATTTAAATAAACTTCACCTAAACCTTCCATCATATGATTTTGAATGTTTTGTTTTTGTAATGTATTTGACATCTTTTTCCAAGATACATTTCAAATTTATTACGGATGAGTTCAAATTGGAAAGTTGATATTTCAGTAAATATACCAGAGCATTACATCTTGTTCTAAGGAAATTAGGACTCACTGGGCTTGACCTTTAGCCGCTGTGTCAGGGTTTCCTGTTGACGTCGATTTGAGGAAATGTTGCCCAACTCATTCTAACATCACGCAGGATCCTAACTGACAGCTATTGGATAGTAATTTGCAGACTCTCCCAGCAGGGGTCTCTCACAGCACCGGGACAGACATGACACAGAATTGAGTCAAAGGGCGACTTTTCAACACTCTGTGTTTCCTAAGTTGAAGTAATTTAGGGAAGAAAGGTTTGTGAGACAGAGCTGAAAATGGCAATGCACCCATAGCTGGCTCCTGTAGCACCTCACCATAGAGGTGATTTTATATCTATATTTTTTGCCAGGTTTCTGTCTGATAATTCATGTATGGTATCAATAAAGATGAATTTTCACTGAAAAACATGGTTGTCTTTATTGGACTCAGCTGTGTTGATTCTTAAAAGAGAACATATGTTGTTTACTGATTTATCACACAGAACCACACAAAAAAGACCCCACAATGAAAGACCACTGACATTTTCTCCAGTAATTATGGGAAAACAATTACTCACGGCTCAGTGAATACTTAAAAATAACTTGCAAAGAACACATAGCTAAACCATGTTGTCTTAAGCAAGGCAAGTTTTTCTTTGCATGTAAAAAAGGACAGCTGTGCTGAGTACAGTATCTCCTTATTGAAACAAAGTTGGAAGTGGAATGTGAAGAAGACACTGCGGCCCTTGTTTCTGAGCTCATGGACACCAGTTGTTCGGGATGCAATTCACAATGTGATCTATCTCTATCTCCCCCCCTTTTTTTAGCAAGTTATCCATTGTGTCTTGGCAGGACAGAAGTAATGAAGACGATGGCACCCATGATGGTAGACAAGAAAGGAGGAGTGATACCTATTGAAAGAAATTGGGACAATAGCAATGTGTGTAACTGATAGCCGTAATTATACAGAGCTAGGTGTCACTCTCCTCTGCGTCTCAGACATACTGCAATGAGGCAGTGTTCTTTCCTATTTATTAACGTGAATGATAGTGTCCATGCTTTTCTATTTTGATCAGAGAAATGGCTTTGTGTTAATACCAGGACTGCCAGAGTAACGCAAGAGAAATCACCACGGCTGAAGGTCACATAATGTAAATGTTGGGTCACCCTGTAACCCTTTGTAAAATTGGAAATGGGATTGAGCCAAAGAAACCAACCAGCAGGAGTCTCTAGTGTTGCGATAAGGGCATGATCCCCCACTGGCTTCCCACGTGGAACACGATGATCTCCCATGATCTCGAGCTGCTGTTGTTTCAGGACAGCAGAACAATTGAGGACAGACACTGAGTGAGAGTACTGTATGGCCTCGATAAGTGTTCACATGCCAAGGCCACTTGGTAAGAGCTCTCTTGGTAGCAGATTAAAGGATCAGCTTGTAATTGATGACTTTGCTGTTGAGGTGATTCAGGGGTGAGCGATCAGCAAGCGACTGCGCACCTGATAATAACAACAAGAGGAGGCGACGGACATGATCATGCAACTCTTCAGCTTTATTTGCATCAGAATGGTTTAGAAAGAGGAATCAGATTCATGTATTGTACAATCCTGTTCCCTTTCATGCAAATGTTTGTTCTCTTGTTCCTATAACAGAGGAGTCACACAGAGCAGGGTGTGGACACACTATTACAAAGTATGAGTGGTGCAGGAGCATGATATAGGTAAGTAATAACAATATCTCCATTCTGGTCCTGGTTCAGTCTGTAGAGAAGTGGTGCAATTCTTGTCTCGGCTCGTTCAGCTACGACTTACAGCGACTTACTTAAATCCTCCTTTTTGACAACACTGAAACTGTTGCAAAATGTTATCAGCATTGTGATAGAATAGCTGCTGCCAATATTGGCCACAGGAATATTATGGATTTCTTGGCAACCTTTGGATGTTCTGTGTCCCCAAAACTCCCTCCCCAAGTGGATCTCTCTCCGATATCTTGGCCTACATACTTGGGCTGTGTTGCTGCTTGTTTGGACTTCACACCAGATGTGAGGTGATTTACATGATGGCTGATTAACCAACTTTTTTCTATCCAGCATGCAAACATATAACCTTTTATTCAAATGAATACATCATGATCTAGTGTTAGTGGCACACAACCCCTCTCTATCCCCCCCGTCACACTTCAGAATCCAGGAAGCAAACATTTGTCTGAGGCGAACCCTGCCAGTTATTTGCTCTCTTCTTCTCACCACTCTCTTTCCCACGTCACTCCCCCTCTCTCCCTGTAAGACCCTCCCTTTCTCCCTCCTCCGGTCCCTTCTCTCCCTCCCTCTGTTCCTAGTGGCAGTGTTCTCCAGGCGAGCACACAGTCAGCTTCAACTTGTCAGCGGGAGCAGAACAGATCATATTTCCATAGGACTGTGAGAGTCACACGCCTCTGACTGAATAACAGAAGACCATAGTGGCGTGACTGCCTGGACTTCACTGCCTGGACTAAGGTGAGCTGACTGACAGACAACAGCTGAACCCTCACTCTGCTCTGCTTGTTTGCTTCTACACTTCTCTTCCTTCCTTATCTGCCCTCTTTTCTCTTTGAACTCACTTTTTATCACCCACTAACACACACCTTGAGTACGTGCCTCGACCTGGATGAACTGCTCAGACAGTCTTGTCCCCTGTATGTACAGTAAACATCCTCAGGCTGCTGTGTACGGGATTAAAGAGGATGATCATGTCATGTATTAATAGTGTCTCTGATGAGAAAAGCTAGAACAGGTTGACTGTTGACTCTATTTCAACAGCTGCTTTAACCATAAGAGGAAATGACAGTGTTCAGTCACTTTAGGGCCTTATATTTAGTAAGTTATTTGCTTAAGAGAGCTACACATAGAAAACACATACATCTGATAAGGGATATTCAAACGCTGTTTTGTAGTTTCTACAGGCAGATTTTTGTTCACGCTGTGATAAAAGTTTTTTCTGTCTACAAGTGTGAGTTTGCGTAAACACAGGTGATGGAGGTGTCTGAGGTAGGTGCAGCATTTCTGTGTTTACTCTATGAGGGCAGCGGTGACACCAAAGCCAGTCATGTTTGTTATCTTCCCAAGAATTTTCCTGTAACTTTTAAATGTCAGCACTTCCTGTATGCCATGATGGAGAGTGTAGAAGTATAAAAGAGAACCCTAAAGGGCAGTTTCTCTCAGAAACCAGTTACGCGTGGGCTTAACAGTTATATTTCCCATTTACAAACTGCCATTGTTGCGTTTCTTCTGCAAAACAGTTTTTTTTTCCGTTGCCATTTTGAAACGATCTGCGCCGTGACCCTTCTCTCTGACTCAGTCTGTGGGTTTCCTTCTGCAGTCTGTAATTCTCCTGCCTCCTATGAGTGTCTCATTGTGTTCTTCTTTTTTGTCTTGTTTCCAGTTGCATCAAAACAGAGCTTGTGCCATGAGGTGATCACTTCACAAACCCGTTTTTTGACAAGTGACACCTGCAGACATGGCGTTATTTGAGAGTATGAGGGGGTGGAGGTGGCAGGGCAGCGCTGGAGCGTTCAGGGCCGGCGTAGGAGTGATGCTGCTGGGGCTCAGCCTGGCCCAGTCTCTACCTCATGATGCTGCCTGTCCAGCAGCCGCGGCACCTCTGAGCCTCACCCAGCCCCACTACCAGGACACAGCAGAGGAGGACACCATTGTGGGTTTCATGTCAGCTCTGGTCCAGTCCTTCCTGCACACAGTCCAGCCTAACCCCTTCCCTAAAGGTTAGTGTCACCAGTATTACTCACTAATCAAACATCTTGACACACAGGTCCCTTTCTTCTTAGTCCTGGATTCAATTTGGGGACATTTATCACACAGGGAAATGTTAAATGACATTAAAATCTGGTGGTTTCCTACTCTGCGCTGGGCAAACATTTCCCTACAGATGCAAAGGTGACACATCATACTTAACCTTTGCAACTGCTTAAAATGAATAATGCCTGTACATAAGATGACCGGCTCAGTTAATCAGTAAACCGGTAGAAATGTGTTTTATTTGGCCAGTTAATCTTTAACCTTTATGTCCTGGTCTGGTGTTTTTTATAATCTGGAGTTTTCTTCAACTTGTGTCACACCTGTGGTCTTTTGTCTGTCCCTGTGACTGGTTTGTAACCTCTCCATAAACCCTGCTCAATATCGTACATTGTTTTCTGCTCAGCATTGATTTCTAAATGGAAAACAAAATGGACACAAAACCAAACAACCAGAGTCCTTCCTGCGATCGACATGTACAATATGGTGGATTTATTGATGATGATACTGTGAGGGGATTTCAACCAGCAGCCACTCAATGACTCATAAAGAGACTTCAGTTGCTTCCATGTTAACCATTGACAGTTGATGGATGTGCGACCACACTGTCTACAATCGCTCTATGATAAAGCAAATGGCTCAATGGTTCATTGTTAACTGTTGGTTTCTCCCTAATAAACAACCGAACAGGAAGTTATAAATGTTTGTAGGTAGATAATAAATGTTCTTCCAGAAGGCAGGGGATCAAACATTAAGGCTCATTCTTGATGAATTAATGGCTAGAAAGACAAAACAAGCTGCGGTGGTAGAGGTGCTACACCAACCAAAAACAGATCCTTCACTCAAATATGTATTTTCATGATCTCAAAACCCAAAATGTGTTTATGTTTGTGCATCTCATTACTGATTTGTGAAGAATTGAAAAAGCCCCACAGCCTTTGAGACTTTTTTTTAAAAAGTCTATTGCTGATTTTATGAAAACATGACAACTGGCAGTCAACACTCAGGGCAGGGTCAGGTCAGATTACTTGAGGATGAAATGTAGTCAGTTACTGAATAGAAATTAAGTGGCAGATTTTATAATAAGTAACACTGGATTACTAGAAAATCAAACATTGTAAATATTGCGCATTATACTAAAGAAATGTACCATCACAAAAACAATATTGGCGCAAACTACAGGTGTACTGTGTTTATCCGACAACATGTGGGTGCTGTTTCTTTGTGTTTCTTCAGATTTGAAGTTGACATTTCTGCAGATGACAGCAGCTTTATTTTTTGGCTTGCATAAGTTGCTCCGGACACAGACGTTGTTGTGTTGTGTTGTCATTTTTCAAGTCAAGTCAAAGGTTCAGCCTTATCACCAGGAAACAAACTGCTGCTGCTGAACCTTCCATCATGACTCAACACCGATGTTTTTTCTCTCAGGTCCAGCACAAAACTCGAGGCACTTGTTAACAAAGCATTGGTTATAATGAAAAATAATGTCAGAATTTTAAATGAATCATTTTAAAGAAATATCAATAAGATGACTTTTATTTACTGTAAGAATATATTCTTGTGTACGCGTTTTCACTTAAGACCAGAGTGATGCTGTGTGGCACTAGTGAATTGTTTTCATACCTAACCATGCGCATGTGCGACTAGTATGTCATTCTTTATTTTGAAATCGTTATTCTGCTAGTAATCCCCCTTTTTGGCGGCTGTAGCTCAGGAGGTAGAGCGGGTCGTCTAGTAATCGGAAGGTCACTGGTTTGAATCCCGGCTCCCCTCAGCTACATGTCGAAGTGTCCTTGAGCAAGACACTGAACCCCAAATTGCTCCTGATGAGCAGTTGGCGCCTTGCATGGCAGCCTCTGCCATCAGTGTATGAATGTGTGTGTGAATGGGTGAATGTGGCAAGTACTGTAAAGCGCTTTGAGCTGTCAGTAGACTGGAAAAGCGCTATAGAAATGCAAGACCATTTACCATTTTTCACTGAATGTATCTGTAATCTGATTACATCGTCTTTTTCTGTAACTTTACTGGAAGACAGTTACCTTTTTTTTTTTATGCGGAGTATGTGTATTCTGTTACTCCCCAGGTCTGGTAATTATAGAGACAGTCAGTGTTATTGAAGCTTACTTACTGCACTGCTTTAATATTCAACTATAAAACAAATAATTACTCAAGTATCAACCAGGAGCAGTGAGATAAAATACAAATTTCCAGGACATTAATGGCAGACTGCCATCCGTGATAAAGACAGATGGTGAGAACTTCCAAAATAGCTTATGTGAGAAACTGAACTTCTACCCCCTTCTCTGTTACCCGGGCCTGTGTTTAATGAATAATATCCACAATGACTGGGTTTTTGTATGATCATAAATAGCAGGCTTTGAATTTGCATTTTTTTGTGTGAGTAAAAAACCCAATCTCTCCTCAAAGCTTCCCTGGTTTCCTCGTACTCTGAAGATGGAGGTGTCAGATTTTCAGCTTTACAATGAGACAGACTGAAATGTTTGTATGGAGCACAGGACACGTACTCCCCCCTGACTGGGCTTTTGTACATGGATAACTAGGACGGAGACCGGCAGCGTGGAATTTTTAAAAAAGTAGCCTCTTTGCTTTGTGTAGCTTTGTTTCTGTGTCTACTGATGTTACTCAGATGCTTTTTTTCTCTCTGATTTCTTTCTAGATCTGATCCTGGACATAGCCGAGGATGTTGACCAAACGCAGCAATTAGATCAAGAACTCCTTAAAAAAGTAAGTAAATGTAGTTTCACGTATTCTAGGATGTTGGTATGAACTTCTATTCATGGGAAAGAAAAGCAGACACACCCTCCCCAGAGTTTCCCTCGAGCTGGTAATCTGAGAGCACTTCACATTGAAGCACACTAGTGTGTATTTATCCCATTCCACTGGAGTTACTGAGACTCTTTGATCAACTCTGGTTGTGCAGTGTCACCACAGTAAAGTAAAACTACTGTTTGGTGATGTCTGTCTGTGTTTGACGTCACGACACACAGCAAAGTCGTGCCTTTGTTGTGCCATCTTAGCCTCGAAGTTGATATTTGTGCCATTTCAGTTGTAATACATATCATTTGTTTGTACCTGTGTGTGTTTTGTGCTCAGGTCCTGATCTACCGAGTGGGTTACCTGGTGTGTGTAGCCATCGGCGTCGTGTACATCGTCCTGATGCCCTTAGTTGGTTTCTTCCTGGCCTGCTGCCGCTGCTGTGGCAACTGTGGCGGGAAGATGTACCAGAAGCAGACGTCCTCCACTGACTGTCGCAGAAGAACCCTCTACTGGAGTGCATTCGTCACCACAGTCATTATCCTGTGAGTGTGTGTGTACGTTTTTGAACAGCATGATGATGTGTTATCTGAAATTAGCATCGGAAAAAGGACAGCTTGAGCGGGCACGCCTCGCTGCTTGTGTGCGTCTCCCTAGGATTGACATTATGTTCAAGACACAAATTTAATTGTGTACGTGTGTGTGTTTGTGTTTGCAGTGCTGGGAACATATGCATGTTCAGAAGTAACGAAGCATTCAAACAGAGTGTGGACGGGGGTGTGGTGGAGCTCAACAAAACTATAAAGAACGTCAACACCTTCCTCACCGCTGTGCCTCAGGTGAGAGAAACCCTGTTGTTGATTGAAGTGCACGACACGAGCCCGGGAAGGACACAAAGGTCAAAGTTACGATGTTATAACCTTAATGTCCTGCACCCCTGCCATCAGTGTGCTGCGAGGTGACAGACACCAGTTCACCTTTCAGTCTGCTGATTAATGACTCCGCAGTGTCAATAAACTTATCTAAAGATACAAGAGAGCGGGAAAGGGTTGGAGGGAAACAGGGATCGTCTTCTGTTTGTTCTTCTTCACTTGCGAAAGCTGCTACGCAGTTACCTCATGGAAACAGTCCTTGACATACATATGTTGTATTTAAAGTCATATCTTGTGTGCACACTTTGAAATTCTTTTGTTTTTCTTCTCCAGCAAGTCAACTTTGTGGTGGACGAGAGCTATAAAACCGTACAGGAGGTTAGCAGAAACCTAGATGGTGAGAACAGAAACTAATCATGTACAAATAGAGGCACCACTTTTGTTTCATTCTGACCGCTGCGATACGCTTTCTGTTCTTGTTTCGTCTCGCACTTGTTCGTCTGTATAAATCAGCCATTGGACCTCAGCTGGGAGCAGAGATCCAGGAGAAATTCAGAGGACCTCTCAACCCAGCACTGCGCTCAGTTAGACTTCTGGACCGAGGTACGGTGTCTCTGCATGCTCTGTCCTGTTTCAGTGTGAGCATGTAAGTGCTTGTGTTCATATTTGACAAGATCAGTAATCACATGAGCCGTGCACTGACTGCATTTCACTTCCCACGTCTTGAATTCAGTCTTTGATATACTGACAGAGTTATTTTTGAGACAAGCTGTTTTTATTAGTGATTACATAACAAAAAAAGTAAAGGAGAGAGAAGATATATATAGAGAAACATACAGACACTGATACTTATAACAGTGACAAGCTGCTAGAAGAACCCCATCTAGGATCTCACTGAAATCTGGGAGACACCATGGAAAAAAATCTATTAAAAAAATGAACTTACATTTTTCTGGGCCACCCTAGTAACTCAGTTAGTAGAGCATGCAACCCATGTACAGAGGCTGTGTCCTCGCTGCAGTGGCCCAGGGTTCAGTCCAACCTGTGCTGCATATCATCCCTCCTCCCTCTCTCTCATCCCATTTCCTGTCATTGTCTCAACTGTCCTATCTAATAAAACCATGGAAAGGCCAAAGAATTATTTATCGAAGGAAAAACCTAGGCTAGAGTAGTCTTGGTTTTGAACCATGCAGCCTTGTGACATATAGCTGCAAATAGATAAAATACAAGAAAATTTTAAAAAAAGCTAATTGTTTGGGTTTTGTAATTATAATGAAAGTTTCCAGCAGAGAGCCATTTATTTCTTTGCTGCAGTAATTCCGCCTTTTCCAAGATGATAAACGAGGTGCTGATACATTATTTACTGACATGTTTTTCATAACGCTGCTCTTAGAGTGACACAGAGCAGGCGTAGTAGAGTAATACGGAAAATATTCTTAATGCTGCACCAAAGCGGCTGGATAATATCTCCCTTAATAATCAATTTCCTGTCGTTCTTTCTGTTACACTGCTCACTTTTTGTTCGAACTTCCATTCATTTCAGCTTTTAAAATTGCTTTTGAATTCAAAGCAGCCACATAAAAAAGGTCATAGATGAATGCTTTTAAAAATGCAGATCATTTTTTACACTTGTGCATACACTGACTAATATGTATTATTTGTTTTATTTGTATGAGCAGAAACTGTGAACATGGATATGGAACTGAAGAAGCTGAACTCATCTTTGGTCCAGCTGCAGTCCAGTGTGGACCGCCTCCAGGCAAATGTCACCGTTGTTAAAAATCGCATCAATCAGACTTTATCCAAACCAACCTGCAGCAACTGTGACAGAATGAAAAGTGAGCTACGCAAACTGACACTGGACACCTCCATCTCTGTGAGTACTGATTTTGCATAATGTGGGTTGCATAATGTGATGTTCGTGTTTTTTTTTTGACCTTCTTAATTTGGATGCATTAATAAAACATAGGGAAATTAAATGAGGTCGATTTGAACATGCACTCCTGTCAAGCGCAGTCGTTCTATGCTAAACAGGAGTTTGGTCTGACTGCTCAGATTACAACGTACAGACTGAGAATCAGCCCAATTAGGAGACATAATCAAGAGGCAACAGGAAGAATGATTTATGTGATCAAAACCACCTCTGACGCAGATTGAGACAGTGTGACTCATGATAATAGCTCTTCATTTTTGGCATTGTCTGTACAGCTGATTTGTCCTCCTCCCATCTGTTATTCTCTACTCCTCCTACACTCTATTCTGACACATACACACTCTCCTCTCCTCCTTTCCTTTCCTTTCCTCTCTTTTTTTCCCTCTCCTCTCCTCTCCTCTCCTCTCCTCTCCTCTCCTCTCCTCTCCTCTCCTCTCCTCTCCTCTCCTCTCCTCTCCTTTCTTCTCTTTTTTCCCCCTCCTCTCCTCCTATCTTGTCTCCACATCAGTAAATATATTGTATAATATCTAATCTTCATCTTGACAATGGCAGTAACACAGATACAATTCACTCTTCTTTGGTATCAGCTCATTTAATCGTGGCTCATCGATGGCATCTGTGAAAGCGTATGTGCTTGTCTTGTTAAAGTCTGCTGCCCCCTTCTGTTACACTAAAGTATAGCACGTGATTACATGTGATTGCTGGTCACAATGGTTGCACGTGTGTGACTCTGATTGTTCTCCACAGATTCCCAGCTTGAACGAGCTCCAGTCGGCCGTGGATGATGTCATCAGAACTGACCTCCAATCCAAAATCAAGGAGGTCAGTGACTTCTAAAAAAATATGCAATCATCTATGCTTTTTGGTCATTTAGGTTTTATTCATTTTAAGATAATAGCTTCATGCAAAAATGCAGATGATACGGATGTGATAAAATGAGAGTTCACAGTCAATAAAGAAAAAAAAAGAAAAAAATTCAATGGCAGCCACAATGATAATTCTATATATGTTTATATACATAATTACACATACATTCCCTGTTCATTAGTGACCCATACACTCTCTAGGATGTTACCAGAGGTGGGGCAAGTACAAGGACAGATACTTGTGTAAAAAAAAGACTAGAAGTACTGATTCAACTTCTTGACTCAAGTAAAAGTAAGAGAGTGCAGGCTCTGAAATGTACTTTGTAAAAGTCTCCCTCTCAGAGACTATTAAACTTAAAGGTAGAATCAGTAGGACTTATCCCAGCTGCTCTTAAAAACACCAGAAAGATAGTTAATTGTTGAGTCTCATTCCTAGGACATCAAATATTGACATTTGGATTGGTACAGTGTCCCAGGCAGCAACAAACTGAGAAAATAATCAAATCCGGGCAGATGGCTGCGGGGTGTCTGCAGATCAGAGTCATTGGCACGCCTTTTCTCCCCATTCGAGTCTCCCTCTCTGTCTGTTTCTATCTTGTTATGTCTTTTACATTGTTTCGTCTTGCCACATCTGCCGTACGTGACATACACTGATGGGTTGAAATCAGTCTTGTGATGTTGGGAAGGCGGTGTGCGACGACACAAAATAAAAACAATCGATAATTCCCCTTAAATGCATTAAAACTAACGTAACGAGCCTGTTATGAAAATGTAAGGAGCAGATATTTGTGTGAAAATGTGGGGAGTAAAAGTTAAAAGAAAATAAATACTCAAGTAAAGTACAAAGGCAGCGGTCTCTGTCATCAGTTTAAGCCACTCTGTAAACTCTGGCCTATGCTTTAGGAGAGCTTTGTGGCACAGAACATTTGATATCATTAATCTTTATGATATAATGACTTCCTTGTAAACAAATCTGGATGAGCAGTCAGATAGAGGGAAGAGCGTGAACAAGTTTTAACCAAAGATAATTTAAGAAAACGTGAATTATGGATTTGTACACAAACACTATTTCAAAACTGTTTACTATGATATGAATGAATAGTTTGTCTTCTTTTTAGGTGGAGGACTATTTCAACGGCATCCCCCAGAGGGTGACCAATGACACCAAAGATGTAGCTGAAAGTGAGTGAGCACATTTACTCTCACTCCTCTTTCAAATACTTTTTTATGCATGAACTTATAAGATCAGTTTTAAAGTTTATGTGTGTATTTGTGTGTATTTTTTAGACAGCAAGCAGAGATTGGATGAAATACGAACACAGATCGCCCAGGTCACCAAGGACATCCCCTTATCTGCTCTGACCAATGCGTCGAAGACTCTGGAGCAGGTCCAGGAAGAAATCGTCAAGGTCACACCACAGATCAAGAGAGCCGAGCACATTAGGTAAAAAGACCTGGATGTGCAGACACGTGATCAATGCAAGAAAAAAAGCCAAAAATCACTCATTGTGTGTGTGTGTGTGCTTTTCCAGATGGGGAGTGTGTGTGGTCCTGTGCTGCGTTGTCCTCCTGGTGGTGGTGTGTTACATCCTGGGTCTGGTCCTGGGCCCTGTGGGTCTGTCACCCACAAAGGACCCCACAAAGCGCTCCTGCACGGCGGACTGTGGAGGCACCTTCCTCATGATGTGAGTGCATGGTTGTCATATCGTATCTGTTCAAAGTGTCTCACCTGCTGACCTCTTGTTTGACCTGTGACCTGGATGTGGTTGCAGAGGTGCAGGCTTCAGCTTCCTCTTCTCCTGGCTGTTCATGATAGTGGTGGTGCTGCTGTTCCTGCTGGGAGGCTCAGTTTACGATCTGCTCTGTCAGCCCTGGAACAATGGACAGCTGCTGGAGGTAACAATACTAAAACACACACCTGCACACACCTGTGTTTGCATGCACCATAAATACAAGTACAATATATTTGTGGTGATATTATTCCCTCTTCTCTCCACAGCTTCTTGATACTCCAGGTTTAATTCCAGAGTTGGAGATAGGTCCAGCTTTGGGGCTGAAAAGCAACATCAGTATCCCTGATATCTACAGGTATGTGATGCCAATTCACCTCTCACACAAGAACATGCACATGGGCTTGTCTTTGTGTTATTATTATATTGTTACTTTCTTAGTGGGTCTGAATTCAGCAGGAAACATGAAGCATTTCGAATCTGTAATTGTAAATATGTGCTTGTCAAGTTTGACATGATTTAATCGTAATATAAATGAATTGCGGTATGGCCAAGTGCAATATCCAAATCTCAGGAGCTGCAATTTGCCGATAAAGGCAAAATGTGTCACATCATACTATTATAAATGAAGCATTGTGTTACTACAGAGAGGCCCCGGCCAACAAATCATATTCTCCAGACTGGAATATGATGACAAGAATATGAAGGGAACACGTTTGTTTGGTACAGACCCCAGCAGAAGTCACATAATCATCATTTTCATATTTTCTTTCAGTGAAACTCAAATGGAATAATTATCTTTCCCACTGAAATCATGACTCATATCGCAATATCTATCACAATAATCACAGTATGTTTATTTACATATTGATCAGCCCTACTTTATACTGTGAACATTTGCAAATTCATTGGCCAATATTCTGCACATATGTAACAAACACGATTCTGATTCTGACTTGATGTTGCAGAGATTGTGAAGAAAACCAGCCCCTGTGGACCACGCTCCGCTTGTACGAGGTCATAAACCTAGATGACCTGCTCAATGTGTCTAAAGTGAGTTAAACCTACAATACCTTCATATTCATCGTACATACGTAAATATTGTTTGCCTTCGACTAACCGAACCTCACCATTTGTGATGCCTGTTTTCTTCCCTCCTCCCTCTCTGTCGGTGACACACAGTACACAGATGAGATCCGACTGTACTTCGATAACACAGACATCACTCTGTCCACCATCACTCTCCTGAGCCCTGATGTCAAAAAACAGCTCAGCAGCTTCTCCACCTCCACTAAAGACTTTGACTCCACTGCTGTCACACAGCAGGTAGACATTATTCACGGTCTCTACCATCGTTACACATGTCCAGGTGTAACATGTAAAAGTGATTCATGTCACTGGCTTGTCTCTCTCTCAGATAAATAACGTTTCCAGCATCAATCTGAACACAACAGCAGACCAACTTGACAGGCTCGCTGAAGCTCAAGTGAGTCAGGAGACTTCAACATAAAACATAATTGTCTTCTTTTTTACTGTTTTCTATGTATTAACCAACAATTTGCTTGTTTCTAGACAAACAATGATATACGATTGGAGCTCCAAACCGAGGCCATGGACCTCAGGCAGATCCAGTCAGACATACAAACAGTTATCACCCCACAACTGGTGAGTTAGCTTGCCCTATCTCCTCTGCCATCTCCTCATTCTGGCTGTGTGTCATCCATCTGAGTTTAAGCAAATATCTACTGCTTTTTTCCCTCAGGAAAGCATCAACTCAACCGTCAAGGACCTTCAGTCTTTTGTCCAGGAAATCAACGTGAGTACACTGACCAACACCTGGAGCCACCAAGAATAAAGATAATTCCCCTCTCCTCCTCTCTGTGGCTCATTTCTCTCCTCTCTGGCATTTCCAGGGAACAGTGGGGGAGGTGCTGAGCAACGTGGAGGCAGCACAAGACTTCCTCAACACAAATACGACACAGATCGTGGAGACCGTGAGTACAGCCACGAGTCACATGAGTTGGAAGAAAAAGTGCTCCATGTGGTCTGTTAATGCCTGTGGTGGGTCAGTCATTTAGCTGGAGGGGGGCGAGGGGGAGCTGCTGTGGCTCAGTGAGTACGAGGAGTTGAAACAATGTGCTTGTTGGTTCCACATCCGCAGGGCATGAATTACATTAAGTGTCCAGTCGTGTTTGTCTTCAGCTGTAGTTGTGCATTCTTTGAGGGGAATATTAAGGGTCTGTTTTATCTGTGAGGCCCATCTTGTGTCATGTAAACAGTGCTGTAAGAACAAATTACCCCAATTCTTAGGCATCTGTATTGGCCTTCACTGTGTTCTTCCACCACGTGAAGCCTCATCTGGTAGCAATCTGCTCACCGTCTTTAGGGTCCAAACTAAGCAGAGAAACAACAGACTTGCTCTTGACTTTAATGACCCTTAAATCCACTCTGTTTGACTGAACCTCTCTTTAGAGGATAAGGCTGGCACTTTTTAATATTTTTTTAATGTCAGCAAATCCCACGAAAAGGCCAAAACCAACAGTGTGTTAGATCACCTCTCACTATTTTTGGACTTCCCAACCCTGCCTGGGGCGCCAAGCCCATTTGTTTCAGCTCACAAATATGAAGTTTTTTGTAAAATGACTGAATATTTTCTTAAAGCAGCGGGGCATTGTAGTTTTGATATATTTTGGTGTATTTTGGGTTACTACTAAAATAGGTTTTCATGTTTTAATGCTCAAAAAACACACCGGTTTTCAGTTTTTATTCTCTCTCTCTTTGAAACGCTCTGTTTTAGCTCCCGTCTCTTTAAGGCTTCCCTCCTGAATATATTCTCCTCTGATTGGTCAGCTCACACACGCCTGCCCCAGCAACGCTAACAACAGCAGAGCAACGGTGCTAAATCCTTTCTTACGTGCCAAACTAGCCTCTAGGCATAAATTGTGCGAATGTGTGACATGGTGACGAAGTGTGATGTCACAAAGTCACAGAATTAAAGGCGGGACTAGTGAGGCGTTTCAGGAGCAGTGTTTTCTGTGGGAGAGAGGAGCTTCTGTTGGTGCGGACTTTGGGCTTTTTAACTATAAAGATCTTCTACATGCATAAGAATCTATAACATACACATGAAAAAGCACAATATGTCTCCTTTAATGTTTTAATGCATTAGGCAAAGACACTTTCAATTGCCTCTGCATGAAATGTGCTTTATAAAAAAACTTTGATAATTGCCGCACCTTGTCTAATCATAGTGCTATTGCATTTATTTATGGGTCACTTCAGAGGATTTACCCAGAATTCCAGTTGCTGAGATGGCTTGGCGTTCCACTCATTCCTCATGACTTCTCACTGTAAAGCAGAGAGAAAATGTATGGAATTTACTCTCTCTCTCTCTCTCTCTTTCTCTCTGTCTCTCTTTCTCTCTCTTTTGATCTCAGGAAAGTAGAAAGTTTGTGGACTGTCAGATGGGCTACTTCGTTGTTTATGCGGACTGGGCCAACCTCACGGTACAGTCTGTTCCAGATTTTTAAAACTTTTTAACATGCTGTGCAAATACAGAAACAGTATTTATGACCTTTTTGAGAAGTTACTGATGTGTGGATTCTCCCTCAGATCACGCAGCAGGTGGGCCGCTGTGGGCCGGTGGCAGGAGCTGTGGACTCTGTTGACATTATCGTCTGCTCACACATGGTGGAGTCTCTGGTGAGGATCAGATGTTGTTAGCTCTCCACCTGCAGCCTAACTGACTTTTTTTTGTTGACAAAATCACTAAAGTCTGTCAAACTGCTCTAAAGCTGTCACTTTCCTTTTCGCTCTCTCTCTCTTTAGAATGCGTTCTGGTTCAGTCTGGGCTGGTGCATCATCTTCTTCATCCCCGGGATCATCTTTTCTATCAAACTAGCCAAGTACTACAGGAGAATGAAGTACTCTGATGTCTATGAGTAAGAGGCACAAACAGAAAACACATTTTTGCATGTTGTGTAAGAATCACATGACTGATTCATTTGACTGGGCTGGCCCGCCTTTGACCGCGGTTAATGTCTTTGTTTCCAGCAACCACATAATCATGAACCACATCCCACGGGCCCAGATGAAATTCACCTGAGAAGACGGCACATGTGAGATACATCTTTAAAGGATTGCAGGCACAACTGGGGTACGGCTTGACAAAATAAAAACACATGGTGCACTCCTGCACAGATGTGGCACATTGTCACTCTGGTGGAGAGTCTCAAATTGAGAAACAAAGAGCCTGCAGAAGTCATACGATACATTTCATACACCACACGCAGCATCTTTGAGTTGACCTCAGGGGGACACAGGGCGTAAGGGAATCTGCAGGGATTTTTCATCATTTTTAAATAAAGTTTCAAAGATATTAGTTACATTTAATGTATAACTTAAATGATTTGTGTCTATTTAATAGGAGAACTATGAGCTGCTGCTGGATTCTGAGAAAATATCCAACATATTTCAAACTGTAAAGCTGATTTTTGTTCAGAGTCCATCATCACATTTATATATTTAGTCCTGTTAGTGCGCGGTGCTCTCAGAGACTGCAGCAGTGTGTTACCGTGCCAACAGGCACTTGTGATGTGCCAGCCTCTGTCTGTATACTGCCACGATTTTGGCACCCTGATTCCAATGGGAAACCTTTTTTTAATTAAATTCTTGAATAAACTTGCACTAATATTGGAAATCAAAGCACAGTTTCCTGTATGCATCATGAAATGAATACACTTGATTGGTGTGTTTGCTTATTACACAATTTAACCATAAAGTCTTTTGTTACCATTCCAGATGTGTTTTTGTACAAATTGATTTCGATGTGATTCTTGATTCAACATGATGATTTTTGTACTCCAGTAGATTGTTTTATCTTTCTGTCATACGGCACTTTATTGTTCTGTTTGCTCAATGTGATCAAAAAGTTGTGAGCATTTCTGCCCTCTGTTGTGAAAACTACTGTCAGTAAAAAACTGATCAACAACTGCACTGAGTCTGCTTTGCATTTTTCTACCTTTAGCTGTAACATGAGAGGAATCTCACGGTGTCTGATTTCCACGCTGACTGTGAAAGCGCTTTTCACAGTGCACATTTGTAACCCAGTATGTCCCTTTAGGTCGTACATGAACCCTTATCACACTCTCACTACTAAGTTCTAGTCTCTGCACAGTCCTATGGTTAATTTTCGACAATAAATTAAAGACTTAATTGTATATTTTCATATAAGAATTTAGCTTATCTTAGTCTCTCGTCTCTTGCTTCAATCTCAACTTCACTTCACAAGTCAATGAGACAACTTGGCTGAGGTGAGTAATTTCAAAACAGGAGTCAGGAGTCAGGAAAGGTCACAGAACAGAATAAACAGAAAATAAATGTGTTTTCAGTCTGGATTTGAAAATGTCAATGGAGCTTACCTCCCAGCTGTGTAGTGAAAGGTCTATGGGCGAAGGCTCTACCACCAAAACAGTTTTTATTGAATCGGGGAATCGTTGGCATCCAGCATTAAGGAAACACAAAGGACATAATGGAGTACAAGGGGAAATAAGGCTGGAAATACATCTGATTTTGATCCAACGAGGCGTATTTGGGCTACAGAGATAGAAGAAGGCACTTTGTGTTATATGCCTTTTTTTAAATGTATGGGTCTAAGAAATTGTGCAGCTGGACCACCAAGCAACATTTCAGTGTTGTGTGGATTCAGATGCAGGAAGTTCTTACACATCCAGCGACAAACATGACTGGAGTTCAACCAGCTGGGAGAAATAAAAAAATAAACTGAAGCTGAAGTTGCCTGTGGCGTGAACTGTTCTCAAACAGTTAAAAGCACATCACTGCATACATAAACTGCACAGATTAGGCGTATGTACTACTTATTTAACTTTATGATTTGCTATGGTAGCCAGAGATGGCGTGTCTTTTTTATCATAATTACTGTCATGCATCCCCTCTCATGGGACACTGTGTACATGAATTAACATATAAGAAGAGGATAATTGTGTGAGCTGGTTGAAGATGTTAAGATCTAAAAACTGCTTAAAGACATACTTTGGAGTAAAGGACTTAGGATGAGGCTTTGAAAACCCCTCAGTGTCCAAGTGACTGCACTGAGGTAACAGCTAACATGTTGCCCCCCTTTGAAAGCATCTTCTATCCCGACTGGAGCCTTCAACAATGCAAATCCATCTTTTTTTAATTTGGCCTTTGCAACGACCCGAACTATAGAAATAAAATCACAGCCTTTAGGGAGAAGTACAAATTTAATATGCGGCTGATGATCCATACACTAATTTAAAGTCCAATCATGGGGGACAAAACAGAAGCAGCAGTATTTATATTAAATCTATAAACTCCATTAACGTAGTATTTTGAGCTCCAACAAACTTCACTGATGCTTTGCTGTAGAAAATCCCGACTTTCCTTTAATATACATTAACTCTACGCTGAGAGCCCCATTAATCAAAGTGATGAAAATGTCCTTTAATGCAGTTATCTCTCTCTTGATGCATTCATTCGTGCCACTCCGCGGGACACAGTCGGCTGTTCAGAGACGAGCAGAGGACAGAGGAGCAGGCCAGCATCTGTTCTGATTTATTATTGTTTACAGGATGCCATCTATAATTAGTACAAGTGAATCGATGGCGTTACAGCACCGGCATGACTCAATACCTTGTAACACGAGAGGCTGGATGAAGGGAAACTCAATCTGAAGAACAAAAGGTGTGACACAGAGCGAAAGAGAAAGAAAGAGGGAGAAGGGAGGGAAATAGAGATCGGCTGAGGAATGTTAGGTATCAGGTTCTGACCGTTTCTGCAGCTCTCTGCTGTTTTGTCAGCCTCTTATTACCCTCTGCCTCTTACACTGAAGACACAGGACTCACTGCCCAGCAATTTCCACCTATACACTTATTCGATCACACCCTCACACCCCAATGAGGAACCTGCCTATTTGCTGCTAGAACCAGCAGCCAGCACACATGCCCTTACTGTCCCACCTGTGTTTCTGTTGTTGGTGTCAGAGTTAGTTAAGAGGCGACCTCTGATTCACAAGCTCGGTTGGTAACGACTGAACATTCCTCTTATGGGCCCTGAAACATCTGAGTGCATTCACACACTCAAATCCTTCACATACACACATACAGGACTGCAGCTTTAAGTGGATTTGTCCATGGCTGGGTTATGGTGAAACTGAAATGGGGGCAGTGGATCTGCTAAGCTTTTTATATCAGCACTGGTTTTCAGCTAACTGTAAATAACTGAGTGAACAAACCATAAAGAGTACATTGGCCCTGACATTTTAGTTGTTTTAGACTGAATAGTGTGTGGTCTGTCAGCTAGACCTGTTGTTGTGCACTGGTGTGAATGGAATATGCTGATAGAGCTGAACAAACCAGAACTGCAGCTCTGTGTGGGAACTTGGCAGGTAGGCGACAATGACATGTTTGGAAACACCATTAGATGAAGCTGCGCTGACAAATTCATGCATCGTCGATGTAAGAGGAACACGATGAGATACAATCTATGACACCACCACAACACATTAAAGCTATCAGAACCTCAATCTTAACACTGAACATTAAACTCGTGTGAAAATAGATTGCATTACACTGTGCTAAGGCAGAACAAGTAAGATAACATCAGTGATGAAATGTAACTGAGTACATTTACTCAAATACTCTACTTGAGTACAGATTTGAGACACTTGTGCTTCACATTATTTATATTTCTTTATTTACTTTATACTTTCACTCCACTACATTATGGTCATAATGTAATGACTTTGACTACATTTATTTGATAACTTTAGTTACTAGTTACTTTTCAGATTACTTGTTGCAGCATAGCCAAAGTTGTGCATATTATATTATTTTATCAGCAACTGGATAAAAAAAAAAGATTCCAATAATCAGAAAAATGCAGAATACTGGATATGAGTTACAACATGTAACTTTGATAACTAATTACATTTTTTGTTACAAAATTATTCCTGATACTTAAAGGTGCACTATGTAGTTTTAGGGAAGAAATCTTAATCAGAAGTTTATGCCTAAACAAACTAAATAAAAACACTCTTTGTTTTCAATAAACAGACTGACCTTAAAGGACAACAGTTTCACACTGTTTTACTGTTATATTTGGCGGACCCTGCCACCTTTATAGATACAAACAGTGTTTTGGGGACCTTATTTTCCTCTGAGATTCAGTATTTTTTTTTTTTTAGTATTAATATTGTAAATATTAAAATTCTGAGTTTGAATTTCTTCTCCAAAACTACAGGACGCCCCTTTAAATACATCTAATATCAGCTACTTTGAGACTTTTACTTAAGCATTATTTTGTTGGTAACCTTCACTTCTACCAAAGTAATCGTTTTAACATGATACCTTTACTTTTACTCAAGTATGACTTTTGAGTACTTTTTCCAACAGAACAGGTAAATCTCAAGACAGCAAACAGAAGTTTTATCTTCAGTTTAATAGCATACAGCATCCATTCATAAATACTTGTATACATTTTCTTTTTTCAAATATCGCTTAAAGTAGAGCATCACCAAAAAATACACAAAGTAAACAATGCAGACGCGAAAACTTTGCCGAGCAAACCCAGGAAGAATTCCTATTTGTTAACAGAAACCAGAAGTAAAGTTTGAGGCAAATCAATATTTAACATCTGGGCAGTCTTGGCATCTGTCTGAGCAACCTGTCTGGGGAAGTCAGGGAGTTCCCAGTGACTCTCAGATGGGCTCAATTTTGGCTAGCACGAAGTGAAAGTCATAGCAATGCACAGTCATATTTGCTCAAGTGTGCAGAGTTTGTAGTGACATTACTAATACACCAGACCAGAGTGAGGAATCAGCATGGATTCATACTGAAATTAAAAACTGTCATAAAAACAGCGTTTGACTGAAAGGCCAAGGTCTGTTAGCCACTATAAAACACTGTACTGAGGATCCTCTGATCTACCTCCAGTTCTTTCTCCTGAATATAAGAGTGAAGCTGGGGAGACGCAGCAGGAATGTGACACTACCCTGTAAATGAAGAGCTCTGTGAAAGGCACTCTGATTGTCCTGCAGCATTTTTGGAGTCTGATTGTCACTCAGAGACATGTCACAAGAGTTTCTCTGCCTTTCACTCACCCACGAAAGACAACGGGTTATCATTTTAGTAGTCTCCCATTGATTGTTATAAAATGAATAACATTTTGATTTGGAGGGCTCCACATTCACATAGAAAAAAAAAACACTTTCTTTGACTATAACAAACTAACAAAAGACATTAGGCACTTAAATATACTTTTGTTTACAGCACTTAATCAGAAAACATTCATCTCTACACGTGTCAAAAGCGTGGTACAAACAATACTGACTGGGGTGATAAATAAAAGTGCAATCCGTTTCAGAGCATGGAGAAAACTACCAGGGGAAAGAATACATAGGGCCTAACATCTCTAATAACATTAACCTCACTGGGTCCATGAAGGAAGACGTGCACGATGATCTTATGCAAGCAGCAGCAGGGGCGCCCATGTTAGTCACAACGGACCTAACCCGCGCTCTGAATCCTAACAGAATTAGCTCCGAAATTTAATTTAAAGTCAAACTGTGAGTCACTTCTACTGGTTATTCGGTCTGGAATGTCCTGTGAGGGAGCTGAGTGGACAAGATGGAGTCTCGAGACACAAATGGACGACAGGGAAAAGGAAAAAATGGAAGGAAGAAACTGCGCAGGCCGACTGTTGTGGGCTTGTTTAACTGAGATTATATGGTCTGGTTGAGCCCGTCGAAACCAGGTTAATGTTTAAGCACCTGTGATATGCTAAGTACAAAACAAGAAGTCAGTAAAGGAACCTTGAACCCCCCTCCATCTCCTCCTCCTCCTCTTCTAAACCATACCACACTTAAAACAAACATTTGAACACAAAGGCCTGCTTGTCTGGATAGATTACTGCATGAGCACTCAACAAGTTAAAGGCAGCTATACTGGGCTACAATTAGACGTCAGCTACTTTAAAGGCAGAACATATTCTACAAACAGGTACGATAAACCCCCAAAAAGGGAGTTAGTGGCTTTGTTTTTGACACTATACTGTGTTAACACATCACATCATTTATTGATGATATTCTGATGAAGGTTAAGCTTATTCGATGCAAGTCTAGTTGATGACATTCTCATCCATGTGCAGTTAAGGCTTAAGAGATAAATAACAATGCAGATACATTATATACACATTAAGACTTAAAATCACCTGCAGTATTTACACTGGTAAGATCTTCAGTAGTCATTTCATAGTTTCTAGTAGTCATACTTCATCTGACGTTACCGCTGGCTTTAAAAACACCATCAAATATCACAATATACTGCATTACACTGATGGTACCACTAAGACGCTGATAATATGTTTTAAGTTGATTGTCACACAGATTCACAGTGTGGAAGGATTCATGAGACAGGTCCTGTTCTCCATTTTCAGTGTTTGTTCATATATCACACTGAGTTTGCAGGTAGTATCACCCTGGCTTGTGGGACAGATGTGTGTGTGGACGACTGTTGTTCAGGTGTGATGTCGGCGCCCAGAGCTGAGTCCGTGCTGGGCTGCTCCATGGGCTGCCGAGGAGGTGCTGGAGGTGGGAATGACGGCGACTGGAGGATGTCAGCGTAGCGCTGGCTGGGCTTGGTCTCCCTCTGAAGGACTTTCCTCAGCAGAGGTTTCAACAGCCCGATGGTCAACTGGCTGCTCTGGGAGTCCACGAAGGGTGCAGGGGATGAGGGAGATGTACTGGACATGGAGAAGGAGGATGAAGGTGGTGTGTTAGGAGAGGGGAGGTTTTTCAGCACTAAGTTGAGAATAGTGGTGACAGTCAGGTCCTCTGGGCACAGCACCCACAGCAGCTCCAGGTAGGGGTCCAGGTCTCTGTGCTGGGCCACCTCGCACAGCAGAACAGTGAAAATCTCCTTGTTGAGCAGCGGACTCTGCTTGCAGAAGTTCTGCGCCACCTGCATGACCCGCTCCCACTGCTGCTTGGCCATGAGGATCCTCAGAGCCTGGAGGATGGCGTTGGGCCGCCCGCTGACCAGCAGCAGCTCCACCTCCAAGTCCTGGTGCAGGTCTCTGTCCGGCCTCAAGCTGGACAAGATGCACAGGGCTCGTTTGTAGAGCGGCACGTTGTTCTCCCCGCCCTCCCCTCCTCGCCCGCTGGAGAAGCTCCAGGAGGAAGAGGCCAGGCTCAGGCCCAGGCCGGCTGAGCCCTGCTGCTCCTGGGCGAGCTCAAGGAACCTGGGCAACCAGCTTGGCTGGAAGTGGAAAACTGAGCGGCAGAGGAGCTCAAACACAGGCAGGGCAGCTGAGGGACAGGAGCTTGTAGGTTTGGCTTTGCAGTTGGTTATGTGATCGGCTTTGAGGCTGTGATTGTGTTTCGGCCTGCCGTTTGTGAGAGGGAGGGAGGCTGGGGCGCTGGCTGTCACAGCAGGACTGAGGACAGTTTTCCACACGTCTGGGGGAGCCCTGCTGGACAGAGAGCCCTCCCCGTTGTAGTGTAGCTGAAGGGCAGCCTTCACTGCCCTCCACATCTGGTGGGGGAAGAGGTTGAAGATGGAGTTGAGGTAAAGCAGAGACTCATTATCCAGCTCCGAGGATGACAGCAGCCTGGTGACCTCTTTCTCAACTAGATCTTCACACACCGCCTCCACCTCTTTTACGCTTCCCCTCACCAAACTCCCCTTCACCTCCTCCAGAGAGACCAGGGCCTTGAGCTCAGCCTCCAGAGAGCCCATTAGCTTGTCCTGCCCCGCTATACGACCGACTCCTCCATTCTGGGGTAGCTCTGCTCCTTTCTGCCACGACCCCACGTTGAGGTAGTTCCTGAGGATGGAGGCTAAAGAGATGGGAGCCTGGAACCTACCTCCTTTCTTCAGCGTGTCCACAGTGAGCTGGGTGCTGCTCAAGCTCCTCTGCTGGTAGTATTTACAGGCCTCCTCAAAGACAGCTTCCACCAGGAGGGCTCCAGGATGAAGACTCTCCACTGTACTTGTCTTAGAGCTGCGGTCTCTGGAGTCTGTGTCCTTGTTTACGACCACAAAAAGTCCAGTTTCTGAGAGCAGGTGAGGCGTGCATCTGTCAGCCCGGTTCATAAATAATAACCCCTCTTTCTTCAGCGTGATCTTCTCCAGCTCTCTTCCACAATTAACGTCGATCAAATGCAGGTTTTGCCCTACCAGCAGTGCCAGGGTGTCCTCATACATGCAGAGGCTAGTGTGTGCGCCACATTTTGGCAAGCAGCTGTCTGCCAGTTTGTACACCTGTCTCAGCATCCCCTCTTTCTCCAGAAGACACACCCAGCCCGTGCTGAGCAGCAGCAGCAGGCCTCCGCAGGCTGTAGGAGAGACGTTGTAGATCTCAGGCGGTTCAAGAGTTGATAAATATCCCAAACAGTCTGTCACCAACCGCTTAAAGTCAGACTCTTTGGCTGACAGCCTTTTCAGGGGAGTGTTCTTACATGTGGTGCTGACTGTGAAGGACTCATGGTGAGGGGACCAGGAGAGGAAAAAACTAGAGATGCTCAACAGCGACTTTGCCTTCAAGTCAGGGAGGAGATGTACGTATTCACCTGAGCTGACCACAGTGAACTTAGGATTGTTGTGCAGGGCGATTTTCACTCCCCCCAAGCTGACAGCCCCCTCCTCAACCTCGAAGTCCCGTCTGCAGACACAGTATCTCAGCTTATTCCTGGTGGAGCTGAGGGCAGGGGAGCTCTCTGAGGCTGGCCTCTCCTCACACCAGATGATAAGATTGGAGCAGGCACAGACGGACACCACTCTTGCTCGGGGGCTGTTGCACAAGTCTGATGTCTGCAGGAGATGCCAGCCGGCTTTGCACTCCCGGAATTTCCAAAACTCAGCTTTTCCATCCTCATAAACCACAGCTACAGCTGCTGTGTCTCTGCTGCTGTTGTTATTGTGGTCCAAATATAAAATATCCACAACAGGCACGGTTCGTGTCGGACTCAAAACCAGTTTCTGCTGGTTCTGGGCCAGCTGGGGTCTTTCATACTTGTCAAAAGTCACAAGACTGACCTTAGGCTTGCGGAGGTTAACGTGGATGTGACGTCCATCTGGGCTCAGGCGAATACTTGACAAACTGTGTTTAAGCTCGTTGTTGGTCAGTTTAAAGATCTCAGTCAGCTCTTTACCGCCTGTATAGTCCCCAAAATCTGACAGTTGCTCCAACACCAGCCGCGCCATAACTCGGAATAGCTTTGAATTAGCCTGCTAGCTTGTGTGGCACATAAATCTGACCTCAGGCTCCGGAGAGGCTAACCGAGAGGCATCCCGTTAGGTCCTACGAGAGGCTTCATCCCGTCCGCGCGGAAGGACACATCCTTCTGACAGCCTTCAGACCCGTTAACCCCATGTCGGTGCACGACGGCGGAGCTAAACTGTTAGCTGACAACAACAGCTCGAAAAGTTTCAGGACCAAACCGAGGAAGGCACTTTAGTCATTCCGATGCTATGAACGCTAGCACTGCCCTGACATCACGGGATTGTTAATTTCCGGATACCGAGGATGTTTTGCATAAAGAGGCGGAGCTGGACGACGACACGCAGGCTAACAAAGATTGTGTGGAAGCAGAGAAGAAGAGCAACTCCAGTCGCACGTTGGTCTTCAGTCAGCAGTTCTGAAAAGCTGGTAAGGCTAGTTTGTAGTCAACAGAGTTAAACATCTTGACATCTTTGCAGTGAAAATGAAAACTAACTTATCTTCAGAAGAAAACCTTTCTTTCTTTCTTTCTTTCTTTCTTTCTTTCTTTCTTTCTTCCCTTCTGTCTGTCTGTCTGTCTGTCTAGTGGAATGCCAGCTTGCATGGTTTACAGATCACTTAGCACACAGGTCAACACAGAGGAATTTATTACATTTTTTTTTATGTTTAGCTCCTTAGAAAGCAGAAGAACTCCTTGTTTTTGTTCTCTATTTATATATGAATCACTTTACTGTTTTTTTCTCTCTGGTTGTTGTGATTTGGCTGCATGTTTACAGCAGTTTCTGTTCCTTGAAACTTCTTGTCCATCCAAAAAGGCACACAACTTTTGCACCAGTATCTCTGCTTTGAAAACATGTTTATTGGCAAAATGGGGTCTAATGTAAACTTATCCCATGAGTTCATGAAGATGTTTTTGAGTCAGTTGTGTGCTTTTGTTTTGAAAAGCAAAATTGAAATCATTCAGCGTAGCTTGTTCTGACTAGTCAGCCATTTGTCAATACATGTTTGCCATTCACGTTTCCCACAATTGAAAAAACAACAGAAAATGTGCAATTCAATTCTGGATCACAGTTTAAGCAGTTTTGGCAGTGTTTGTGAGTGCTGAAGTTTATCTATCTATTGCAAGATACTGAACTGTTTTCAGCTCCAGCTTCAGTAGCTGACCACGACCTCTGACCTTTCACCAGACAGTGCAAATAAAAAGGGCATGCCACATTAGGAATAAAATTGTACCTTTTTAAGTTCCTGGTGTTGTTGGAGGGTGACTGAAATGAAACCAAGCAAAGATATGTGCAGTAATGCCGGCTATAAAGCAGCCTGAAAGTCGCAGTAGGTGAGTCGAGAACAAAATCTAAAGATAAGCACAAATGAGGAACGTTGCCAATTTCCTCATCTGCTTTGACAGCATACTTTAAACCATCTTTTTAAAAAAACAAGCTCACACGGTGTAACTATGGAAACCATCTTAGAAACAGAGAAGTCGTTCCAGTATATCCTTGTTCGCTTTGGCAAGAGGCTGTGAAAAGATGTGGCAGGTCAGTCACAGAGTTAATACCAACCTGAGAAACTGACTCACTCAAATCATCTTGCTTCACACCACGGATGAGTTTTCAGGAGGGTTGGTCTGGCTTAGATGAGCGTGTGGGGAAAAGCCTGTCAGGCATCTCAGGAGAAGAACACTAACACGTGGAGAAGTAAAGGACAGTTTTATCTTTGATAGGAAAATGATATTTATTACAATGAGCGTGAAATGCTCAGTGGTGACTCACAGTGTAAGTGGACGTCTGCCCACTGTAAACTTTCAACTTTCAACAACTGTCATGTCAGCCCACACTGTGAAGCTGTAAATGGCAGCGTGCTGACATTAACATGCACAATCTGTCATTCGGCTGGCAGTGGCACACACCAGTAAAGATTATATCCTGGATTTTATGTGACATCCCGTCAAACAGATCTGGGAAGTTGCCAATTCGATTAACTTTCCTTTGTAGAGCGTATAACCGACTCTAACTGTTCGGCTTTCTTCGTGGGATCTCTCTTTTATCTGTTATATACACCCACGGTTGAATGAGGGCACCAATGATAAAGAGGAGTTTTCCTATGTGTAATAATACTAAATAAATTAGCCGCGAGGCTTGTGATACCAATAACTTAAATTAAATCAAGGACAAAGTTCCGCTGTCTGTTTGTCTGCCTCATAATGATCCATGGCACAAACCTCTTGCTGACACATCATGTTTATCTTTTACAGTTTGACAAATGAAAGAAAAATATACGCTTTCTTCACCGTTCTCCTCCAAAGTTTAGATCACTGGATCAGTGAAAACAAGTGCTTGAATTTTTTTGCTGGTGTCTGTCATGTTTGTGAGTTCACGTTGTATCCAGGAGGAGGCAGTATTGATCTTCAATCAATGCATGTGGGGGCTTCCAGAGCTCAACGTCCAAACAGAACTGATAAAAACATCTGAGAAGGGATCACTAGGGTAGAGGTGTTTCCTGTTCCTGGTACGCTGAGCGTGCACTTGCATTGGATTCTACTCTAAAGCACTACAAACAACACGCACTGTTATTTATCAATGAATATCACATGGCGATCCAGACCCAGCATCACAAGGCTGCTGTCTTCTCTAACTCACAGATAACTAAACTCGTCCATTAGGTCTTGTGCCTTTCATTGTTTCTGTTTTACCTAACTGACTCTGGACAGTTCAAGCTGCCCATTAAATCTCACAGTCACCCTCTGTTGGCGGCTGTCGGTGCTCACTAAGAGTGGGTTGAATAGTTCTTGTGGGATTTTACAGTGACTTTTCCACATACATTTTCCTACGTTGAAGGATCCAAAGCTGCATGTAAAGCCCCTTTTTTCTTAGATTCAGTCTTCCTGGCCGAAATAGGCATTTGTATTGCCTTGTTTTAATCTGGCTAGTTCTTTTAAACCTGACCTCTCTGAACAATCCCTTGAATGAGCTTCTCTTTCAAAGCTGCTGCTGCTTTCTTGCTTTCAGCTCTCTTATATTAATGTGGGCTGTCAGTATTGTTGTGCCTGAACACAGGCAGGCAGGTTACCAAATCACATATTTGTGTGTGTCCATTTCCCATTATGTCTCTGTGTCATTGCTGATAAAGTATACGGATGCAGTATGCTATTCAAACAGCAGATTCAAGCCCGCCGCCTCCAGACAGGCTTGCCTCGGACAGAAAACACCCTCTGTTAGAGAGTGTGTTTAGTCTGCTGCGCCTGCAGACAGGAAGATAAAGTGCTTGTCTGGAGACGAGAGGGGGTTGGAGACAGGGGAGATTTCCTTTTTGAGTTATATGGTAAAGAAAACCAACGGCTGGGAGATTTTGCAGCTCAGGGTGAAGAAGATGGGTAGGCTGTCAGCTCTGCGTCCCCTCAGGAAAGAATTATTTTAATTTGAGCGCAATTTAGAAGAAAGGAAATCTCTACGTGCCTGTGTGACAAAAGAAGGATACCCCTCCGTCTGTTTGGGGTTTGAGTGAGATGCTACTTCTCTGTATCCGTGTGTCAAATGAAAGTTGCAGCTCCTGTCAGCCTCCTGTCTCCTGCGAGAACAGGCACATATTACTGTCAGTCTGCTCGAGCTGACATGTGTGCAGCTTCTCTCTCACCATCATCCCTTTGCTTCTGGAAGTCACTTCACTGGAGCATTTTGTCTTGAGCTTCAAGGGTCTTTCTTCAGCTCTCCTCTGTGCTGACTTGCAGTACAGCACTGTGGGAGGTGAAGTCATCCATCATTCTTTTTGTCCCACACAAGGAAAAGATCAGACCTGAAGTGAAGGAATATGGAGATCAATAATAACGTTGCTCAATATTACTGACATCGTTATTTCATTTTAATAATTTCATCATATTGCATCAAAAATTGGGATCATGTTCTTGAATTTTCTGTTTTAATCTCTTAGAATGGCGCCGTTTTAAAACTAGACACAGTTAAATGACAGAATTTCAATATCTTTGTGCTGCACAGAAAAAACGACAGCGACAAATTGAACATTTGCCAAGAAACTCCAGTTAAATAAAGCAAACAATCTGAAAAGTTAATTACCACACTGCTCTTCAGAAATCTAGCGAGAACTATTTATCGCCTGGATTCTAAATGGTTGAGTACTCCAATGGCCTCATAGTCACATTTATTTCTCTGCAGAGCTTCATTTCTGGCACTGATGGAGTCCTTTAAGTGGTGAATAATTTTCAGCGACGTTGTACGCTGACATCCAAGTGCATATATCAGCGTCTCTACAACATCAACTGCGTAATGAATGTGTACGAGCACATGGAGTGGCAATACATGATAGGCTGCTGGAGTACAGAGAGGAGAGATGATGCAGAGAGAGAAGGAGGAAGCTTAGCGCTTCATTAGGAAGACAAACAGACTCGTGGCTAAATGAGCTGTGACTGACTGTATCTTCAGCTGAGATGGCTGAACAATAACAGGCTGAATGAGACAGCCATTTTGGAAATGTTTCCGCCGTTAAATTGGCATAATATAGAAAGTTGATGTTTGACAACAGAAAAGTTAAAGTGGCACCGATTCACTTTTCTTCAGTTCCAATCCGACTCTGATACATGAATGTGGATATCTGCTGAGGCTGAGTTAAACCACAGCACTTGTTATTAAAGGAGCAAAAAATATACAAAAATCCATGAAACTCAAATGTATTTGGAAATAATTTATTAACTGGAGGTTAAAGCAACTACAAGGAACTTTCTGATTTTCTTGATTGTGGCGGCCAGTGTGGACAAAAGCGGTATGAGCACTACCACCTCCTGTCATATATCTCTAAATCCCCTAAAATCTGGCTTTTGTGTGCAATGGGAATGTGTACACTCGGCATTTACACCCAGGTCAATGACTCTGTAGTAGACACGCATTTTTATCACCTTGTGTTTGTTTTTCCCCCGTGCAAAGTGATGACGCGTTATAGTGTCCACGATTCCACCCATTTAGTTTGGTTTCTCGCCTCTTCACCAGCGCTATTTGGAACATTTTATCAGACATATTTTACATTAGAAGTGGCTATATTAGCGAGAGTGGTGTGACAATGCTGGTGCATACCCGCCGTCCTGAGTCCTCTGACTTCCCTTTTTGAATGACCTCCACTCCACACCCACCTCGTGGTATGGAAATTTAGTTTTTTCATCTCATACAAGTGCAGAACGTACAAGCTAGTTGGCCATCGTGTGTTAAAGTGCAACTTTTTGGCTGAGACACAGACAGCTTGAGACGATGGAGCAGTTGGCTTTTGTTGCCTACAGCTCTTTGATGTCAGTTAGTTTTTTTCATGACCAGTTATAAAATTCTTATTGTATGTCTAAGGAGGTTTCTCGTACAACAGTTTTATGGGAGCAAATCCTTGTTGCTGTTGTTTAGAAAAACTTGAACAAATCCAGTGCACAGCAATGCATTTTCAACTACAGGCGTACGAGTGACTAGATTTCCATACATGAGTTCAAAAGTAATTAGAGGATTTTGAAGCGTGCAATGGGAAACTGACAATTATTCAATTAATCAATCAGATAAAGGAATGTGGATCAGTACGTGGACTGGTGACATCCAATATCTGATAAGGGAATTACGTCAGTATGTGCACCTGATACCAATATTGGATCAGGTTGGTCCCAACTCTAAGAAAAAGTTGTAATGTGAATATCCTATAATTAATGAAACAGCTCCTCAAATGAACCTCATGAAAGGTCACAGCAGCAGTGCTGAAATGTCTGTGGCCCCCGTCAGTCATAACAGATACCGTAGCTCATGAGCCGATTAGATAACACACCATTTGCAATTGGCTGTCCCTCCGCATTTAGCACTAGGCTCTTATCTCAATGATCCATACCCCGACTCTGAGCATAAATAGCATTAGCTCTCACATCACACTATTAATCGGATTCATGGCCCTTGGCTCATTGCGAGATGTTTTGGGAGCCCTTTGCCTCTCTCTGCTCGTCTCCTATCTCTGCATCTCTTATTCGGTCCTGTCCTCATAAAAGACACACACACACACACACACACACACACACACACACACACACACACACACTCAGCTACTGAAGCGTAGTACCGTTTGTGACCACACATTGGCAGCATTGGCTCTGATGGTGGAGTAGATGAGGTTGGTCATGTGAGGATAAAAGAAGGTCGCCCCACCACTGTTCTTACACAGAGCGTACTGACTGAACTGTTTAACCGTATCCAGACGGTTTAAAGTATCATATATAAACTCCACCATCAAATCCTTCCTCCTTCTGTGATGGCGCCAAGGCAGCTTAACCAGCCAATAATGCTGCTCAATCCTCTGTGTTTTATAGCTATGGAGACAGGTGTGAGTCACTGTGCTCGCTGCAGCTTGGAGTGCACAAAGTCTCGCTGGAGCAAAAGATCAAAGAACAGGATTCAGCTTTAGCTTCCTCCTCGATTTCCTCTCCATTTCACCTCACTGCCTCTTCATTAATCAGCCTGGAATTGTATCAAGGCTTCCCTCCACCTTTGGTATTCATGCTCCCCTCTTTCTCTTTCAGCCTCAGCGTCTGCCTGTCTCTCCCTCTTGCTTCCATCGCCCCGTCCCAGGATCAGGTATAATTGCTGTTGAGATAAACCCTCCGATGCAATTTCTCCTTTTTGTCTCTGAAAACATCCGCCTCCCCTCGACAACATGGAACAGTCAAAGCGGTATCAGTGTAGCCTTTGATCACGAGCAGCATCCTCTCCCCAGCCTTGGCCCAATTTAACTGGTTATGTATCCAGAAAAACCTTGATGCTGTCACTTAAAAGTCCTCCACCTTGGCTGCATCCTGAGGTGAATCTGACAGCATCTCAGCATGATCACTGACTCTAAACACAAGCGGCGCGTTTGCTTACATGTGTTTATTTGTGTGTGAAATGTGCTGAGCATGTTGCTGTTGGTTTCCTCTTAAGTTTGCCCCACTTGCATGTGAAGTGGAACCTGCAGTGAGCCTGTGCACGATGAGCACCTCAGACGACGATGAGCTGTGAAATTGTAATGTCTAGCCGGGTCATTAGAACTCGGTGGCATTTGAATCCGTCGGTGTGCTTTCACCAATTGCCTTTATGTGGCTGTAATCATTTATAGGTGTTAACGATGGCCCGGAGAGAGACGCATGAACAACAACAACATCTGTTTCTCTCGCACACACGGGCACATATAGACATGCACTGTCTCATCTTTCTTGCTGCCGCTCTCGTTAATTGAACGGTATATTCTGCTCTAAGACGCCCGCATATGGTGCAGCTTTATGCCTGATCCGGCAAGCAAACATTACGGAGACAGCTTATTATAAATACCAACAGTCAGCTCCCATCAGATCAGACTTGACATGTAAATGAAGCAGACGCTAAAGCAAGCTCTCCAAGCTTTCTGTAATCAGCCACACCTGTAGACAGATCAGTCAGTAAATTCACACAATCTATTTTCATCGATGTCACCTAATCTTCCTATCTGTAATAATAACGTTGTACAAATGTAATGCTAAGATTTGGGAATGCAGCAACTTTAGCTGAGCTTCCATCGAAAGTACTCTATCATCTCTCATCTTATCACAAGTCCTCTTCAACAGACTAAATGCTTCCTTCGGCCCGTTGTTCTACCTTTTCATGGCAGTCTAAAGACCCGCAATTAACCCGATTAAATTAACCCGATTAAATTAATTTGAATTAAATAAAATGAATTAGTCCACTGACGTACGATCCGATGGCTGTTTTTACACGTCATGTTTGCGCGCTACTATAGAACAAAGAACTTTGGCCCATCTGTCGTACGCATTCTAAATCAATTGATAGCGTCTCCCAAAATGGTATATATCAATGTTCCCAAAACAACATGACTGGTGAGGCGTAACAGCAATACATGTATCAGACATTCATCGCAGTTTGCTTAGGTTTAGGCAAGAAAACCCCTTGGTTAGGTTTAGGAAGAAATAAAATCACTATGTAACGTTGCCACTTCCATTACCTAACATTACCTCCATTATGTAAATCACCGTTGACTTCTGGTTTCGCACTGAACATGACCAGCGGTCTCCTGAATGAAAGTCTGTGCTTGTTTAACCCAGCTGTCCATCCTGACCTCCTCTCTATACGGACTTTTCACTCTTTATACCACCTCTCCTCACTTCCTCCTCTCAAGCTGTAATAATTATTATAGCCACTACAGGTCACTACCTAACAAATGTAAATATGGATCGTAATAAGCTGCTGTCATTTATGATCTACAGTATATGCTTGTTTTTCTGATAAGGACAAGCTCTAATTTAGACCCCAGTCCCTACAGGAGAAACGCTGTTCCTCCAAAGGTCCCGAGTACCTGGGGAAAGTTCCTGCGGTAGAAACATGGCTGTTGCTAAAAAGAATTAACAGTACCAGTCAGGTTTAGCATAACTTGTTTGGAAGTGAAAACAAAGATGACAGTTATGAACACCCATCACCTGGTTCACGTTTGATCCTCTGTACTAAACATAGTTGGGTGTGCACAGTTTCCTCACAAGATATTATTACCCATAGTTTTGATTTTACTTCCAAGTGGTGCTGCCATGTTCCCAGATCTCAGCAGTTCCTTTCATGAGTACAATATTATCATAACTGGTAGAAATGATCAGCAAAGCTATGATACAAACACCCATGGTGTAATAAACGGGCATTGCTATAGTGTCCATGCACCATTACCAGCTTCAAGTGCGCTGTCCTGCGGCTTCCTGTGGATATGTCTACTAGAGCATTCATCACAACACTCCTCATTCTCCCCCCTGACTGTGCATGAAAGCTTCCAAAAAAGATAATTACACTTCATCCAAACCACAGAGGCTCTGAGTGACAGCCCCCCAATTTTCCCTTTGACCAGCAGGGGTGTGAAAATCTGTTGAAGAGGCAGGGGGGCGCTTCCAGCCCAGTTACATATTGTCTCCCCTAGAAGGACAGTTGTTGTCATTCTGGCCACTTCGTGTGACCGCTCCAACATCTGGCGTCTGCTTCGTTTGAGAATTTGGCTCAGAGTGGCGTTCTGCCGGCCAACGTGGGCTCAGGGAATAGCTGCAGTAGAGCTGGCCCTGTGCATTTCTGTTAAACTCATGTTCATCAGAGAAAACATACATTTTTTGGTGTAATTCGACATTCATGGCAGGTTCAAACAGGCAGAGCTCTAAAAAGGAGCCTTTCTGTGGGTTTGTGTAGAAGAGCTGGGTCTCAGTGTGTAACATTAGTTTAAGTTTGGCATTACAATACTTTTTATTGGATTTAAGCCCCGATCTTCCACGAGCAGATGGTTATGGAGATTGCCGTCAAAAAGCCTCAGATCAAAGGACAAATTGCTCTTGTTCCTGTGAACAACAAAGATTGCAAGACTACAGAGAAAGTTATGTAGTGTGATGAAGGCATTAGGAAATGATTTAAAAATTAAGAAGACTGGAATGTTGATCAAATACATTTACTGGTCATGCTGGTGGCATTCTCTGCTGCAAGGTGCCACTAAAGATGCTATGCTTACGACAAGGCCGACACCAGCCTATGCTCTTTGCTGTAACTTTTTTTTCCTGTAGCTACTAGCTGCTGTTAGCTAGTTAGCTCAGTTAGCCATGCAGCTAGTGACACTTTTAGCTGAGTGGAGTCTGCCTGGAAGCCTCCCACTGAACACGGCCGGACACCAGACTTGGTCCGAACACGGCCTCCAAGACCGACGGAGGCCAGTTTGCCAACCTCTATTCACTAGAAATACATCACGACTTTCAGCTGGTGCCCTTGAAATTTTTTACAAACATCCTGAGTTCGCCATTGTGGATGCGGTCTACAGGGGCTCCAATTAGGACTATGATTCCAGAGACAAGGACATCTCCGAGCTGAAACAATGGAAGGACTATCGAACTATCGCCTCCTGAGGTACAAAGCGGCATAATGAGACAGAACAGGCCAGGGCTAGCTGGTTAGCATGTTAGCTTCAGTGGATGGCTCTTTGACATAACATAATTCTGGCTGTATGCTACACATGAAAGCTAAAAATTCACATTCATCATCACCGTTATTAACAACAAAGAAAATAGAAGCTAAAACAGAGTTTGCTGTTATACTGTAGCTCTGAAGAAGAGCCCATTTCAAGGCACATTTGGACAAACCAACACACGCTCCCCTTCAGCATCAGTATTTAGATTACTTCAATATAAAACCATGACATTTCCACACATTCTTGAAGGGACATACAGTAAATCAACATTTTCCAGTGTGAGGAGATCTGCCATCTTGGATTATCCTCCCTGCAGGCCTGAACATGCCTGTCCCAGTTATTTGACCTCGGCTCCCACACACGTGGATGGTGGAGGTAATATGAATAGGTAAGGCTACACCTTACACATTACAGCCTCATTGATTCATTCGCTGTGTGGCTGCATCTCACGAGGAAATGGCTTTGACACTGTTGGCCTTTGCTTGATAAATTAGGTCCCTGGGTAGGCATCCAACATTACGCTGCACATTCATTATGAGCTAACCACAGGCCATATGGCAGGGAAAGTTCTATATCACCGCACATTAGCTGGGCATTATCAGAAACACTTTGAGTCACAGACTTCCCTCCAGCATTTAAAAAAAGCTTTACACCTGTCTCCTGAGCCCAGCAGTGCCTACGTTGATATTCACATCACATATAGGCTATAGGTTTACACGCTGTGGAGTCTTAATCAGCTCCCCACCATTAAACACTGCAAAATCTAGAGCCCTTTGGACTAAAGAGGAATGAGTTCAGAGATGCAGTGGCTAACAATCAGTCAGCACACCTCTTAATTGGAGGAAGGTGGAGCTCAGGGGACGGAGGAGATTGGTGGAGAGTTTCACTATGGGTGTAATGATTTCCTGTGGGCAGAAGAGGAGCCAGAAGCAGGCCTGATCAGGTAGGGGTCGAATGAGGAGGTAAGAAGGATCAGCGGATGAGTAAGGCAGCTATCTTGAGACTCATTTGTGTAGCAGCCCTGCTCCGTGAGAAGGGGACGCCACGGTCTCTTGGACCTGGATCAATGTCCGACTTCTTCCTCCTCCTGCCCCTCTCTGTCAGTGTGTTTGTACGCCTCTTTAGTCATTCTTTCGAACTTTCAGCCTGAGGAGCTTTCGGCGAACACAGAGTATCTTACTCACTGTCTTTCCAGGAATCCTTGTAGCATTGTAATTTTATTCCTCCTCATTTTTCTCTGTGTGTATATCAAACCTTACCTCCATGTCAGGGCTGGGTATGAAACATCAATATAGTTTTGATCCTTAGTGACACAGGTTTTCTTCAACCTTACTGAGCCATTGTTATAAAATTTTGTTTCACCTTTCCCTCCACTGACAAATCAAAATGTTAGATGTGAGTTTCATGGTTTCATGTTTCATACCCACCAAAGTATGAAACGTATGGAGGCCTTGAATTATTTACAAAGTACATTCATTTATTGACTCGCTTTTGTGAATTCCCAGCTGCATATAACAATAAAACTAATTTCATCTAATTAAGTTTACTACAAGGAACTTTTGACTCGTTACGAATTAGTCTCAATTTACAACCGATCCTTCTATATGACCTACATAAGCTAACGAGACCATCAGGGAAAAGATTGGCTATTACTGTGTGATTAATGTAGTTGTTCTCACAGCTGATCACCAGTTTGGATTTGGACCTACCCGGGTTGGATGAGTGATATAATTAGAACTATAACTATTAGTGCTGAGGATGAACTAAGGGTTTTTAAGGGAAAGAAGCTGTCGGTTGCCTGGTGGTACAGTACGGCACTGAAACAATATTCAGTTTGTCATCATTCGTCCACAGTAGCCGCCAGTATGAACAAAAAAATTAAAGTTCCTTGTAGCAGCAGCAGCGATACAAAGTTCTTGTATGCAACAACAACAACATTTCACATTTTGAAAAAGTTTGTCTTTTTCTGTGAGTAGTTTTTTAGATGTCAGGTCTTGAATTATGGCTTTTGAAAAAATAAATCCATATACTGAAACTCATAACATATCTTTTTGCAAAAAGCATCAATACATATCAAATGAGGGGCCTGGGGGGTTTGGGGTACGCCTATGTGGTCCAAATTGTCCATCCTATCTCCCCTTATTTTCTGTCTTGAAAATATATTAAAAAAACAAAACACAAGAGAAAACTTTGCCTCTGGTGTGGCAGAGTGGCCACTCATGTATCTGTCTTTCTCATTTACCCCTTCTTTAACCTATTTTCTCTTCCTTCTCCTCCCTGTCTCCCCACACTGCGTTTGTCATGCCCATTAGTCCTCGGCATACAATCGATACCTGGGGCCTACAGCTCTGCTACCATAAAAGCTGTAAAGGAAACGAGGGAGGGCAGGAGTAAATGAGGGGATGAGACGAGTCTTGTGGTGGCGTCTTTCACTGCAGCGGTTGTTTATGAAGCTTTCTTTATCTCTTAACTGTCTATCACTGTCACTACTGTTCAGATTTAAGCCTTGTGATTAGATAAGAGGGTGCGCTAAATGCCTAACTTTTAAACTGCCAGTCAAGGATTACAGGTTCACTTCCTTTCCTACGTCTCTCCCATCTTTTAGTGCATCGTAACTATCAAAAGTTTTGCTTTTACAGACAAGAACATATTGACCAAGGGGTCTTGGCAACAGTGCAGCCGCTGTAGATTTATAGCTGTGGTTTCTGTTTTATGTCAACAAGGGTTTTGAGAGGGAGGAGAGCCGGTGTCTGAGGTGTAAATTAGACTGTAGATCAGGGAAACCAGCGAACATTGATGCTGCGGGCCTGATGAATGGATAATGGTGCCTCTGTTCCGAAGAGCCCTTGACATATGGCAAATAAACCAGCATGCACACATGGAGGGCCAGCAGACAGATGCACACACGTACACACACAAACACACACATAATTTCTGTTTTCTGGGCCAAGAAGCTACAGACAGGAGGAACTCACAGTGAATACAAAACATGGGGTTAGATACCCAAGTTATAGTTTTACTTAAGCAACCAATATAAAGGCTTGATATACAGCTTCAATTAAAGGGGGTCTATGCACAGGGAAATTAAACCTTTAACTTTTGTTCTACGCCATTATGAACAAATATATATCCAAGCCTGCTGCTGTTTAATTCCTGGCACCAAGCGAGCATTCAGTTTACCTTCAATACTCTTTACTGTACGACAAATTACTTAAATATATCAGTTTTCTTCAGTGTCTCAGTAGTAGTTAAATACATGACGTTAGTTTGAAGAATGTCAGAACACAAGGATTCAGGCATTAAACTGTATTAAGGGACATTTCAACACCATGTTCGTCTTCATCAGAGTCACTGTTAAACTTCTTCCTTCGTGAGATTAGCTGAAAAGCAAGGCAACCAAGATGCTTAGCTAGCTAGCTAGTTTGCACTCACACAAAATGCACTCACATAAGTTCCCAACCTCACATTGTTTTCAGTTGTAAGAAAGAACCCAGATAAAGTGTCAGGAAAAGTTCAACAGCCTACCGCAAATATTAGCAGCCATATTCCATCAGTCCTCATAACTGGTTTGTTATGAGGACTATATGTCGATTGATCCATTTGACATTTGCGGGGAGGGTCACGTTTCATAATTGGAAAGAAGCACTGAACTTTTGCAGGGGATATTTAACACAATCAGCAATATTATTGGCAAATTATTTAAATGATACAGTGATTACTGTAAATATATCTGCCAATATGTTCCCTGCACAAGAAATGTAAAAGACTCAGGCATCATTACCTCCACCAAGGAGGTTGTTTATCACACGTGCCCTTTTGTTGGTTGGGTTGCCGACAGGATTACACAAAAATGGCTGAACAGATTGTTGGATGGAGGAGGGGTCTCAGCCCAGAACAGACCCCGTTAACTTTTGGTGCGGATCTGGGTAAAGGGGCAGACCCAGGGATTTTTTCTCTCTATTTTCGGGGGATAAATCACAGATCTTGATGAAAAAAATCAGGCATATTTGGCTGACTGGTGTCTATGGGTGATTATGATTTGATGCAGATCCTAGATCTGAGCTTAAATTATGGTTAAGCAGCTACAAGTGGCTTTTAGTTTAGTGTGATACAGGGCTGTAGAATTTGATATTGGATTAGGGTTGATGAAATTAAAGGGGACTGATGGGTCTTGGCGGAGGTATGAGCTCTACTGAGTGCTCTCTACTTTCCTAAGAAAGTCAGGAAAGAGACCTCCTCCACAAAACAATCAGGAGTTATGTCGACTGAGGCAAAAGGGTGTGAGAGAGAGGACGAGAGTGGGTGTTTTTACCTCCTCTACACTTAATATCCACCACTTTCTAAATCCCCATCGAGCTGTAACTATGACTCAGCCAGTGTCTTAGATAACTGAGAGATGGCTGGAGAGACAACACGCAGCAGCGCGTGGCTTCTAAAAACAGCCACGTTATTACATCAATCTGAGACTTTAATCTTCAATCCAACAGACCCATTCATCATATTGGCGTAAACTATACACACCTCTTCTGATAAAGGTCCTCACTTAATTGAAATTAGTTGCATTATTATATATTTTTTTAATGCAATTTACCAGAAAGCCTCCTTTCATGGCGCGCTGCACTTGATTTGGTTGTCAGATAAAGTCTTCTCAATAATCTTACAAATGGGGCCGTAATAAATAATGTCACTTTCTCTGGTGATTGATGATGTTTATATCCAAAAGCGATGACAGCAACAGATGCTGTGATTATTGTTACACACACACACACACACACACACACGAACACAAGCGCACACACACAATTATAAACACAGAACATGGACACAGATATACTTGCATGCAGAAATTCAAATCTTTCATCAATAAAGTGCTGTTTTTTTCCAGGTATATGACAGATGCTCAGACTGGATAGAGGTCAGAACTGATGTAGAAACTGTGGAACATTTACCGACTTATGTTTAGATGCATAATTGGAATTATAGAGAGGAACGAGGGGTCATCAGCCCTTCACAGACAGAAAGACAGACATAATAGTGAGTATTGGCTTGTCTGAATTATTACAACTAATACGAGCTCTTAATTGCAACAATTACTCAAGTCTTGGAGTTGTTAATGTTCACAGTTTAAATCTATTGTTCTATTACTCCGGCGTCCGTGTTGGACCTGGATATTGTGCTGTGAAATTGCTCCGGAGTGACAAAAATACCTTTTTTGGATCTAAATGATTAATGTTACGCAGTAAGTAGCAAACCACTGACTACCTGGGGTTGCAAGATTGCGTGAGTACACAAAACAGGAACACCGATCCAGCTGTCAGACGAAGCAGAACTTTCTTTTTGCATTAAATTGTAAATGAACTAATTAAGTCATTCCTGCAGTCACAGTACAGCCAATAATGTGATTATATTTTGTACGTGCGTACCGACTAAATATTCATAGGCTTGAGAGGCTTCACCTTGATTGACAGTCCTTCCTAGTGTTACAGCATCGTACACTGATATGACTAAGCAGCAGACGCTCTATCATGGTCTCCTGCCTGTAATTCTTTTAAAGCATTTCATGATTCAGCAATCTATAGCTGTGCTGCAGAGATAATGTGGAGGCTTTGAGAGGATTTATACAAGTAGGTGTTGCTGTTTCCCTCGATGCCGTGGCAGGGTTTTCACTGTTGTGTGCTAGGTAGCATTTGACTGCAAGCTGCCAATGACGCCATTGGCAGAGTGGGGCAAACATGGCTGCAGTCTAATTCCTTGGCATAAGCTGTTGAAACTGGGACTGAAGGATTTGATAGCCCACTAAGCTAATATCTGGGGAGACAACAAGTTATTGGCCAGACTGATTTCAAATGCTGTGTGACAAATTGAAGAGGGGTTTTCCAGAACTGACTTAGTCCATGTTCGTTCGCCTGTCATCACCAGCCAACTGGATCTTTTTCCTTCAGTTTAAAAAGAAGAGTTGAGAAATGTTGAAATGTTGTTGGGATTTCTTTTGTCAAAATACATATTGTATGCAAGTTATCAGGTGGTGTCGGCTACAGCAGTAGTCTAAGTGGTGTCAAACCAGGCCTCAGAGCACCTTCCATATACTGTTACTATTGTTTCCCTGTTCCCTGAAAAAGTATTCTGATCCTTTAAAGGTCCAGTGCGTAAAATTTATGGTGCGGTAGGTTCAGAAAAGTAGTATAATTTTCATAATTATGCGTTTCTGAGTGAATAAACACCTGAAACTAAGAATCATGTTATCTAGTTTGAGCCCTTTATATTTACAGAGGGAGCAGTCCTCTTCCACGGTGTCTGCCAAGTTGAGCTGCCATGGGGCAGTGGTGGCCCAAAGGCAGGCGCGGTCTTACCATTAAGGCAAAGGTAGGCAATTGCCTTGGGCCCCCAAACCTGCAGGGGCCCCCAACCAGCTGCCCCCTCCCCAACCAGTAGGGGCCCGGGGCCTCCGGCCAGTAGCCCCCCACCATTGTCTTTGTAAATTATAATTGTGTACTTCTAAACAGAAAATAAAGGAAAAACAACAAAAAAACATCAGTATTCCCAAATCGTATTATCTGCCCCCCCCCCCCCCCCCTTCGTACTATAATGGACTATTCGATGAGTCATCATGACCACGAAAAGACGAAAGACAGCAGCCAGGAAGTGAAGTGCTGCGGTTTGTTTACGAAAGAGGCGTGCGGTCGGAGTTCTGGTAAAATGAAGCGTAATTATCCAAGTGGGTATAATAAGAGGAAAACGCGAGAAGAAACTAAAAAGAAAAACGGCAAGTTTTTTTACTGTGCCACCACCGGTTGACACAAATAATAACGTTAATGTCGAGGAACACGTTGTTGCGTTGTTTAGGAGCTACAATCAGCTGTTCCCGAGTCCGATAGTGCAGACAACCCAGTAGAGTTGGTGGAGGAGCTACCAATGACTGATGATGAGTAGGCCAAATCGCCCCCCTTCTTCTGACCACGAAGGTGACGTTGACCTACTCCCTCTCAAGCTCTCTAGCATTAGTTGCTTTACACAATGTCTGTTAATAATTACCATTTCATTATTACAACCTCACTCCCATACACTCACTCTCTACTAGTCCAACTAAGCTCTCTCTCTCTCTCTCTCTCTCTCTCTCTTTCTCCCACTAACTCACTCACTCACACACACACACACACAAATAATCCATCTTTGCAAACCCTCACTCTCTCCCCATCTCCATCCCCTTCCTCTCACACACCATACTACTACTGTAGTTGAGCATACATTGTTTTGTAATTTATTTGTAATACATTGCACAGTAATTTGTAGTTATTGTTATATTGTAATTTCATAATTGCAATCTCATTCACTCTCTCTCTCTTTTTCTCTCATTCACACACTCTCTCTCACACTCTCACACAGACACACACACACACACACAAACATACACACAAAAACATAATTAATCCTTGCAAACCCTCACTTTATCCCCATCTCAATCCCTTCCTCTCATACACACTTTGTATACTACTGTTGTATGACTGTTTGCATACATTGCTTTGCAATTGCTATTGTTATATTGTAATTGTTAATTTTGTAATTGCAATCTCACTCAAACTTCACGCACAGACATCAAATATTTGGCATTTTGACATACACTGGTGTTATATCTGAAACTTAATTCTCACATTCCATTCACTCTTTATTTAGAGCAAGTACTGACAGGTGTCTTTGGGGTGGCCCTTCCTACTTTTTTTGTGTTAAAAGAACGGATGTGGAGGGCCCCCTAGCTAAGTTCGCCTTGGGCCCCCAAATTGCTAAATCCGCCACTGCCCAAAGGTTAGAAAGAGGTTGTGACTACAGTACCGCTGGCTGCCCAAACCCAAACAGTGGCTGCAGCTTGCCTGTTTAGCCCTGATTACTAGATTTTTGGGTCCAATGCCGATACTGATATTAGGAAGTAAAAAATTCTGACATAGATATATCGGCCAATATACACACATTTTTGCAACAATCCCTCAAATGTGGTCATCAAATAAAGATATGTTAAGGAGGCAGGGTACTTCACAGTTTAACTATAAACTGTATTGCCTAAAATGACACCAGTCCAATGAAATAGTAAACTGGGGATTTAATAATTATTATTCTGGGCCTCTTTTTCTGTATTACAATCTCATAAAATAAAGCTGCCATATTGGTGCAACATATACACCGATACGATACGAAACGAAACGAAACGATACGAACCTGACCTGAACCTGTACATTATTTATAAATTCTTGCCCAAACACAGCCCAGGGTTTGGGTTGGGTATCCATGCTCAAGTTGTGACTGGATGATCGCCCACATTTTTACTGTTTGGTAGTTCAAGTAATGCATATTATTCTATAGGTTTATCGTTTGTGTTGCTGTGAGAACCACGTATCTCCTCTCTTGATGAGCTACAAAAAACAGGCCTGTTTTCAGGTTTGACACAATGTATTATAAAGTTTATCGGAGATTGTTCAATCAGATCTGTACTTATGTACAGAGCTTGAGTAAATTAATTAAGTGCTGAATATTTGTATAAGCATATCCTTGCAGTGGGAGTATTTATGGATCCCTTTCCATCGAGCTGATGACTTGATAGATTCCATAAAATGATGTAATTAATAAAGTAGTGAGAGCAGCTGTAAAAGCACAACAATCCATCTCAGTGTTACGCAGCTATTAATCGCTAGATATAAACATTGTTAATTAGCTGACACTGATAATAACCGCTCAATTGTTTCCTCCATATTATATCACACACCATGTATCACGTAGACACATCAAAGCAAACAGTATGTTGACAAGCGGAGTTCTGCTGAACTATATTTAGTTGAGAGCGTCTCAATCAGCCACGCTTACTGTCTGAGAGCTTTAATGCAAAAACAATCTGGTGGGACGTCATTAGGGGGAGTTGGCAGGTGTGTGTGTGTGTGTATGTGTGTGGGGGGGTGTTTTGAAGGAGCAGAAAATTTAGGGAGATGAGAAAATAAGTCAAATTAAGTCTCATTAATTTATAAAGCACTTTTAACTTTGCAGGTTCATACATATTTAAGATGTGAGGCAAGATGATCAAAGTGTGTGTGTTTCTGCGTTTGTATTTACTATATATATATATCAGTGTGTGTGTGCATGTGTCTTTTTTGTGTGCATCAGAGCAGCACCAGGGGATTCAGCAGGCTAGACTTGAGTCAGTTTTTTTACACTGTGGTAAAAAGATTTGGCCAGATCAAAACGTTGCTTTCAAAGTAAAGTCCTCTGAGCAAAGAATCAGATCAATTTAACATAGAGAATCAGCTGTCAGTGGCATAAAATACAAATAACGGGACCTGCAGAGAAAGTTTTAAATGGTAAATACTATGACTTCAAATGGTGAATGATTTTGCCCTTTGAGTCATAATCATGATGTCAGTGCTGGTTGATGTTTAGATCGCTGCTACTAGTGGTTGGGCAAGTGCGTCCCAGACTACAGTTCAAAATAACACGTTTTTTTTTTTTTTTTTACCACTGGGCCCACAAATGTAGCAAAAGAAGAACAACTCATGTATCCATTTACAGCACACCCTAACAAACCATTTGCTGACAGGATTCATTATGTCATGTTTTCATTAGGAAGACTAAAGAAGTCAGTCAGTGTGACCTTTTGCATGTCTTAAATCCAAATTATGTATGCACTGTTTCCTGTAACCAGCCAAGGACAGGCAGAGTCTGTCAGTAACAATGAAAATTATTTACTACAGAGGCAGTTACAGAATGCATATACAGTACATTAGGCTACATAGCTAATGCTAAAGGCCATGCGTGATAATCGAAACAGTCTTTAAAGAGGTCATATGCTATTTGGGTTTTTGCCTTCCCTTTATTGTGTTATGTAGCATTTTTGAGCATGTAAAAGGCCTGCAAAGTGAAAAAGAGTCCAGAAATCTTAGACCAAGTCTTCTGTCTGGATGAAACTTTGGTGGATGAATTGCTTTAATCAAAGCTCAGCTTATAGAAAGGATAATGAGCACTGTTGTGGAGCTGTGTATGGACACTTTGAGTGAAGCTTCGCAGGTAACTTAATGATAATGATTTACAGTATTCTACTGTTTTCAGTTTGAAAATAGGATGAATAATCAGAGACTAACCACTTTGCCAATACAGCTATTGATCAATTATATAGAGTTACCTCCTGAATTGTATTTTTTTAAGCAGTGTTGAGTAACTAAAATCATCATATACATTCCACATAGGTCCTCATGTGGGATCCGTCATACTTAACTGGAAATTTCACAGGCAACCAAGGATATTAGTGCTATGGACTGAGGTTATGCGCCAACACTGAGCTAATTAGGAGAGTTTTAGGCAACAGTTCTTTGTTTCAGGTAGCTGATTAACGATGATTTCTTAGGAGTGGAATTGACCCTGTTCCTCTCTCTCCCCTTCTCTCTGTCTCTATCTCCCTGTCTCTGTCTGTCTCCTTCTCTTCAGGCTCCGAAGACTTTCATGTACAGGCCTTCGTCATGCTCAACCAAGCAGTAACACTTCACTCTACATGTCACACATACACCCAACCGCCCAACAAACACACATGCGCATGCACAAGCACAAAATGCTGACTTTCCATCCAACTGACAGGCTGTCTGTTGCACTTCATCCCTAAAAAAACAACTGACAAGTCCACCCAAACTCACTCTCTCCCCCTTTCTCTCCCCAACACACACATGCACACATACACACACACACACACCAAGTACACCAGTTCACTAGATGTAGCTGCACAGACACAGCGCCATGCTTTAATGGTGGCAGGATGCTGGGATTTGGTGTGTTAGGGGAACTCTCCCCCCAATTATCCCTGAGGAAGCCACGATAAGTGTGTGTGTGTGTGTGTGTGAGACTGTGACTGTGACCATGTGCATGCTTACGGATGACTTTCTGCCTCTCACTCGGAGATCATTAGAGAACCACTCAGTTGTAACAGATCCCTGTGGAGAGAGGCAGAGGCAGAAAAGAGAGGGAAGTGAAAGGTAAAAGAGGGAATGAGCTTTTCTTCTGTAAATGGAGAAATGAAGTTTTATCTGACTTAGTTGGATTCACTGGAAGACAGTGAAGCAGCTGTGGAGTTGAATCACAGGGTTTGGTACCAACATGCTATAGTAGTCGTGAGACCAACAGTAGCTCTCGTCCAGGGGTGGAGAAGCGATTGTAAAAGTGTGGGCGTTCTACGGTTATCTGCTGTTTTATAGACACACAATGAAAAACAAAAAAATTCTACATTTCTAACTTATGGTACATGAAAGTCATGGTATGATTTCAGTACAACGGAGAAGAAGCGGTTTGAAGACAGCTCTTAGGTGCATCACCGCTACTTGTCATGCATTTGGAAGCGCTTTGTTGAAGTGAGAGAAAAAAAACAAACGCTGCATGTTGGTTTTGATTGACATTAGCTATTGCTATGGTAACAGAGGGGTGACTACACAACTAATAACAAGGTTACACCAAGCATCACGATAAAAGCTCAGCACTGATCAGGAACATTCAGTGTATGGATAATCTTCTCCCACAAATGGGCCCTACAGTCTCTGTTAAGATAGTTTCTGTCTGAAGCTCGGAATAGACAAACACACCCAGAAAAAGCTTTTCCTCTATTCTCTTGGTTACCTTGGAGACAGATGACAAGTCCCACTCAATCTTATATACGATTGACTGCCTGAAAAAGAGCAATGGTGACGACCCCAGGAGCGCTCTTAATAAAGATGCTGGATAACTGCAAATAGACATATGCTCTCACCATTGTGTGACAGTCAGACGTACTCTCATGACTGCATGCACTGAAGAACCGTGAAGTCTGTATCATGAGTGATGGAGACAAATACACAAGTACAAGTAAGTAACTAACTAACTAGTTAGACTGGCAATAGGCACATTTTTTGCTTTGACATATCATTAGCAAGTAAATGTTGATTGCACAA